>NC_056744.1:1811822251-1812122251 GCF_019279795.1 Protopterus annectens
TTTGCAATTCAGTCGGACTTGCTTACAGTCTGCAACCAGCCAGTAAATATTTAAATAATTAATTGTAAATATTTTTTTTTTATTTTTAAACATTTCCTTTTCTTTCTTCCACAGCTGGGGGGGCTGCAGTCCTCCAGTCTGATGGCACGAGCCCCACTGCAACACAATAGTCATAGGTGACTTGATAGTTAGGCACACTGATGTCCCACTCACTAGGTTGAATAAGGAGAAAGTAACAAGTCAGCTGCCTATCAGGTACCAGGATCCACCACGCACTCAGGTCCCTCAACAACAGGTACAAATATGATTCTGTCATTGTACATGTGGGTGTGAATGACCTGAGACATACCTCCCTGGACTACATGAAAAGAGACATGGAGGAGCTCTCAGATTATGTAGCTCAGGCGGGTATGACTCTAGCCCTGAGCAGCATCCTACCATCACCCAGAATGATATCACAGTACAAGCAAAAAATTACTGATTTCAACAATTGCCTATGATTTTGGTGTCATTCTAAGAGGATCCAGTATCTGTCTTTCTGGGATGACATGATTGACAGACCTCGATGGTTTGCCAGAGATGGCCTGCATCTGTCACTTCTGGGCTTCTGGATACTCGCCAAGGCTCTTGTCACCCCTATAGTGCCTTTTTTAGGAGGTGTTCCAAAGACCAAATTACCACCATAACAGCATGTTCCTAAGCATCCTGGAGAATATTAGGGTACAGCCTAACACTCTCATAATGGGTGACTTCAACTACCCCTCCATTAACTGGGAAAGATACTCATGTACCAATGCACTTGCCCAACATTTCCTGAAATTCATTAATTCCAATGCCCTGGACCAGCTTGTTCTTACCCCTACTAGAGGTAGCAACATCCTTGACCTGGTTATTACTAACTTGGGTGACCATTGCTCTACACCAATAGTCAACTCCTCCGTGGTTAGATCCGACCACAAACTAATCACCTTGGAAATCCACATCCCTCCCACCCCACCCCCCCACTCCCGAAAAGGTAACCACCATGAAAAACTTCTACAAAGCTAACTTTGGGCTCCTAAAAACAGAGGTGGCTAACTTCACGGCATGAATGCAAATGAAGAATAGTTGCATGACCACCGAATAATACACCAATGCACTGTACAAACACGTACACAAATGCATGGATCTCGCCATACCCAATAGAACCAAAATGCTCTCCTCCAAAACAAGGAGGCCAATCTTGTGGTCCCCTGCCATAAGCAAACTCTACAACAGAAGGAGGAAACTGATGCAGAATAAGGTGAAGTCCCAACACTGGAAAAACTCTCCCTTATCAGCCTCAACAAAAAGGTGAGATCCCTCATCAAATCCTCTAAAGTTAGGTATGAAAACAGAATTGCAGTAGATAGTAAAGACAGCCACAAGGTCTTCTATAGTTATGTAAAGAATGTCCACTACAATACCTAGATTTGATCTGAGCTACTGCACAATCGTACCTCCTATACCAAGCCAACAGATATTGCCAATATACTGGCCGACAGATTCAATACCAACTTTACCCCTCTCTCCACCCCCAAAGGACCAATCACAATACCAGTAGATTGCCAGGCACCCAGTATTACTGTTGCACATGTTAAAACAGCACTGCCCAAGGCCAAGAATACAGCTTCTATGGGGCCTGACAATATCCCTGGCTGTATTCTACACGAACAACAGAGTGAAATGGCACTTCACCTGTGTGTCCTGCTCAATCACAGCCTCACCTCAGGCTTTATCCCTACTGAATGGTGCACTGCTACAGTCATCCCTCTCCACAAAGGAGGAGTGACTACAGACCCTGGGAACTATCACCCCATTAGCCTGACGAGTCTGATATGCAAAGCTATGAAACACATAATCATGGACCTAATAAACAGGGATACAGGGAATCTCCATACTCTGGATCCTACACAGTTTGGTTTTGTGAAGGGTAGGTCATGCCTGCTCAACCTGGTCGACTTCAATGAGTCAGTCACCAGAGCTGTGGATGAAGGCAAGGTCGTTCATACAGCCTATCTTGATCCGGCCAAGGCCTTTCATACCATTCCCCACTGAGAAATCATAGAAAAATTCACTAAGTTAGGCATCAACCCCTATATCACTCGGTGGGTTGCAAACTGGCTCACAGATAGAACCCACAGTGTGAAAACAGCTGACTCCAAGTCAGACTGACAACCAGTCATGAGTGGAGTCTAAAGGGTTTGGTCCTGGGTTCTCTCCTGTTTGGTATCTACTTTTCTGGAGTCCAGGCCAACATGAAGGGACTCTGGCTGACAAAGTTCACAGGTGATTGCAGGTTGGGAGCTATTATTAACTTCCCAAGTGATGTTGAAATCCTACAGAAATGCCGCACTGAGACCAACGAGTAGTGTTAGATGCCAAAAAATGTGTCATCATCCCCTTTGAGGAAAAACCAGGATCCCATGAATTACCACATCAATGGTAGCCCACTGAACACAGAAGGCATTATAAGAGATCTGGCAACACAGGTTAACAGCAACCTCTCTTTTGACCACCACATTGCCACTGTGGTCAGAAAGTTCTTCTATGTGGCACATCTCATTACTAAGGGTTTTGCATCTAGGAAGAAAGAGGGCATTGTCTTCCTCTACTCTTCCCTCATTAGGCCAATCATTGAGTACAATGCCCCATTTGGCATGTACCTCACTAGACACCTGCAACAACTAGAGAGGCCACAAAAGTACCTCACAAAGAGGATCCTAGGTCTTAAACACTTGTCCTATATGGACAGACTCAAAAATCTCCAACTGTTCTCTTGTCTCATTTCGCCTACTTAGAGGCGATCTCTGCTTGACTTACAAAGCCATGTCTGACCCAGCTCTGTTAGAA
This sequence comes from Protopterus annectens, assembly GCF_019279795.1. NCBI lineage: Eukaryota > Metazoa > Chordata > Ceratodontiformes > Protopteridae > Protopterus > Protopterus annectens. The sequence goes on from NC_056744.1 coordinate 1,811,825,123, forward strand.
ATGCTACATATAAAGAAATCCCAATCCCTCCGCACCACATGCTCCAGAGACCTCAACCTCATTACCACAATCAACAGAACATGCTGGAGGGACAGGTTCATAACCCAGAGACTGCCCATGCTATGGAACAGACTTTCCATACATGTCAAACAGAGCACCTCACTGGCCCTTTTCAAGAGAAATCATGATGAGTGGATGGGAAATAGAAAATTCACCCCCAGGGATCACTCCAGTGGCTCTACTCGACAGAGGAACTGGGAATTAAGACCGGGTGGCACGATGCCAGGGTAATCCTATGGGCTAGGCTTTTAAAGGCTCCAGGGCCATTAGCCTAGTACTCACCTATGAACCTAATCAAAACAGACCATAAATGCTCATGTGTCACCTAGTGGTCAAAATTAAAACTGCAAGTTTATTTACCAAATAAAGAAAACTTATTTTATATTAGGTCTAGTGATCATTATAGTATCCTTTGCAGACCATATTAATAGATTTATAAAGTAATTACAGAAGTAAATCCCATTTCAGTAAATTCAGAGACAATTGTTATGGAATAAATCCTACATGGATATAATTAGTAAAACAGACCTTGCATGGGCCTGAAAATGTAAGGTTAGGCCTGTGTCTTCATTTTACATTTCATATTTTAAAGTAATACAGAAAAAGATGCCTGTGTGTGCTATCTCAGGAAGAGTTGTTAGATTAGATATCATTTAAATGTACAAAAATGCAGCCATATTAAAGCAGGCTTCACAGTTTGCATACAGTTTCAGTAAATGCACTTTCAAAAATAACATTGAGTCAAGAATACTGATAAGAACAGAATGTGCTGTACATTTGAGTATAAACACATTTTGTTTGCATGGTACATGGCTTGGGAACCAAGGCTAAGGAGCTATGTAGATATTTGCAGGGTTTTGGAATTATTAGGAAATATTTTAGACACAGTTAAGTTAGTTTGTTTGGCTTGATATGTAGAAGGTCATTGCAGTACTGATAATCGGGTATGAGTGCAGAAGTCCAGTCAAATATCCAGCATTCCAGAATATAATTTATACTGTTCAGGAGAAAAGAAATATAAAGAATACAGATGCAGAGAACTGTTTCGGTTTATCAGCACTGTTACTGGAGACAGTATTTGGATATGTTGACATCTACCTCCACTGTACATAATGAAGCATTCCTAAGTAAACTACTGTATTTGCAGACATCATTGTGAAAGGCACAAAAAGACTTGGTGCACAAAGGAGAGACTGGTACCTGTTCAGCACAGTTCTGGGTAATTAACAGACAAATACATTAATTCCAGTCTCATTCCAGTTTCTTTCAGTCATTCCAGCTCATTCCAGTATTTATAGTTAGATCAGTTTTTCAAAGCGCATAGAGTACAATTAATTACATTTTATGTCTCTTGTTGAGGCATTTTCTGGTTTCTAGTCTTGATAACACATTACTTTTAAAGATCACTTTTTTAAAGGTGGCACTGTGATGAAGATAGAGGAGAGATAACCAAAAACCTTCTCCACCAATCCTGGTATAAACATGTGGAGAGCTATTAAATTCCTCCAGTCAGCAAGTCAAAAACACTGAGATGGAGAAGTTTCTAATGCTTGTGGTCACTTCTTTGGGAGAAGTTTTAAATGTTTAGCGTCACCACTCTGAATTTACATCTCAGCTAAGTGAGAACTATTGGCACTGAATGCCATTTAAGATTTGTCAAACAGAATGGAAATACAACAGAGTCTACCAGAATAAGTGCTAATTATCCCATCTGGAAGAGAATTATAAGGGGGTTATAAAGGGAAAGGTGGGTGGCATTCTGCAGCAGGTCAGTGAGACCCAATGGGCTAACGTTCCTCATGATAAGTCATTACCTTAAAAAAAAACACATTGTGAAAATTAAAGGCCAAGTCATCATGAATTTTTATATTCACTTCCTCAAACAGGGTGAGGCTTGAGTTATATCTCTCTAAGCCACTGTCTCACAATAAAAAAAAATAAATCCAAGCTTCAGTAACAACAGTTCTACTGGAGAGATTCAAAAATCAGATGAATGTATAAGATTCATTTGACATAAACTAGCCATCAGACAGAGACCCACTGGAGTAGAAATATACTACCTGGGAGGCAGAGGCCATGTAGGCTCAAGGACACCTGTCAGCTGAGTTAGGGAGGGACACCTAGAGGGTTACCAGTTCAAGAGGTGAGGAGGAGTGACTGTAATGTGACAAATGCAAATGGTTTGTGCCCTCATATTTGTTTCTCAGTAGGAATAAGAAAGCAAGTGTAAGTTTACAGAGGAAGGGACAAAAAAAACAGACTGTTTACAGTTGGAAAGGAAGGCCTCTATGACAAATAAATTAAACAGCGAGGTTTACTGTAGTCTTATTTTACCGACTGGAAGAAGGAAAAGGTATCCAAAGGCACATTTAGCAGCAGTGAGTTTTGATGTAAGACTAAGGACGCACACAGGGGTCGCTGACCGTGAAGTCAGGTACAAAAGAGAGATGCCATATATATATATATATATATATATATATATATATATATAGCTGTTTAATGTTTAATACAAGGGTTTAACTTATTAAAGCATAATTCTTTCAAAAACATCAGAATAATATGATCAACATTCACATAATTAAGATCACGTTATCTGCCGATGTAAAATGCTGTAGGACAAAGCCAGAAGTATGCAAATATCGCTGTACCAAGTACACATAATAAAACGGGGTATTTTATTTTTTTCTCTTCCTACCGTCGTATCTTCAGGCTTAAGCATGCACACTGTCAGCTTTCATGTTACATGGCGGTCAAAGGAGTAAGAGTTGATCATCTGTCTGTCTCTGTCTCTGTCTCTCTCTCTCTCTCTCTCTCTCTCTCTCTCTCTCTCTCTCTCTCTCTCTCTCCTTTGACTATCATATAGTAGTAGTATTCAGGAAATCATTCTGTTTATCACAATTCTGTTTGGTGTAATTGGTATCTAAAGCTATTTCATCCATGTTCATAGGTTCATAGGTTCATAGGTAGGTACTAGGCTATTAGCCCTAGGGCCTATATAAGCCTAGCCAAAAGTACCCTGGCTTTCGCCACCCAAGAAAAGTATTTTCCTGTGCCACTGTCGAGCAGAGTCACAGAGGTGATCCCCGGGGTGAATTTCCTATCTCCCATCCAATCATCACGATTTTTCTTGAACAGTGCTAATGAGGAGCTTTGTTTGAGATAGATAGGTAGTTTGCTCCAGAGTATGGGAAGTCTCTGGGACAGGAATCTATCCCTCCAGCATGTTCTGTTTATTGTGGTGATGAAGTGTAGGTCCCTAAAGCATGTAGCTCGTAGGGATTGGGATTTCTTTAAGTGGAGCATGTCTAAAAGCTCTGGGTTTGACATAGTTTTGTGTGTTAGGCAAAGATTGCCTCTGAGTAGGCGATATGCAACAGAGTAAAGCTGCAGTTTTTTGAGACGGTCTGCATAGGGCATCTCTTTGAGGCCGGTAATCCTCTTTGTGAGGTATTTCTGTGGCCTTTCCACTTATTGTAGATGTCTTGTGAGGTACATACCAAAAGGGGCATTGTACTCTATAATGGGTCTAATGAGTGACGAGTACAGGGGAACAATGACCTCTTTTTTCCTGGATGAGAAACCTTTTGTGATGAGGTGTGCCACATAGAAGGATTTCCTGACTACTGTGGCAATGTGATTATCAAAGGAGAGACTACAGTCCACCTGTGTCCCAAGGTCTCTTATCACACTTTCGGTGTTAAGTAGACTACCACCTATGTGGTAGTTCATGGGTACTGAGTTTTTACCAAAAGGAATGACAATGCACTTTTTGGCATTGAGCTTGAGGCCATGGCTTTGACACCAGGCATCTGTCTCAGCAAGGCCCTTTTGTAGGATGTCCACATCTTTTGGAGTTTTGTTTATGGCTCCTAGTTTGCAGTCATCTGTGAACTTCATTAGCCAAAGACATTCTGTGTTGGCCTGTACTTCAGAGATGTAGATACCAAACAGGAGAGGACCCAAGACTGAACCCTGTGGTACTCCACTTGTCACTGGTCTGAAGCTGGATTTGGAGTCTGCTACTTTCACAGTGTGGGTTCTGTCAGTGAGCCAGTTGGCAACCTATCTTGTGACATAGGGATTTATACCTAGCTTAGTGAGTTTATCTATAATTCCAGAGTGGGGGATGGTGTCAAAAGCCTTGGCGAGATCTAGATAGGCTGTGTAAACCACCTTACCCTCATCTACGGCTTTGGTGACTGCTTCAAAGAAGTCTATCAGGTTTAGGAGACATGATCTGCCTTTTACAAACCCGAACTGAGTGGGGTCCTGAGTTTGGAGATTACCAATGTCATTGTTTATAAGTTCCATGATGATATGCTCCATAGCCTTGCAGACCAGGCTCGTTAGGCTAATGGGGCGGTAGTTTCCGGGGTCTGTGGTGGCTCCCCCTTGGTGGAGTGGGATAACTGTTGCTGTGCACCATTCAGTGGGCACATAGCCTGAGGTGAGGCTATGACTGAACATGGTACTTAGATGGGGTGCCAGTTAGTTCTGTAGTTCATGTAGAACACAGCCTGGGATGTCGTCAGGTCCCATGGATGCTGTGTTCTTGGCTTTGGATAGTGTGTTTTTTACCTGTGCAGCCGTGATTACAGGAACTTTGCATTCTTCTGGTATAGAGATGGGCCCTTTAGGGGATGACAGAGGGGTAAAGTTAGCACTGAACCTATCTGCCAGGATGTTGGCAATATCCGTTAGTTCTGTATATTTAGTGCCATTGTGCTATAACTCAGTGCAGATCTGAGTGTTGCCATTGAGATTCTTGACATAGCTATAGAATGCTTTGTGGTTGTCTTTAGAGTCAGTGGAGATTTTATTTTCATAACTAGCTTTGGAGGATTTTATGAGGGATCTCAGCTTTTTACTGAACAAGTTAACATTCCTCTGTACTCTGCTTTATTTAGGCCAGTTATAGAGTGCAATACTCCTTTTCATCTGTACCTAGCTAGACACATCAGGCAGACAGGAATGACACAGTGATTCCTAACTAAAAAGATTACTGGTTTAAAGACCTTTAGCTACCAAGACAGACTTAAAGCCCTTGCTCTATAATCAGTCTCTTACAGACTCCTTCATGGAGATCTAGGTCTTGTATTCTGTCCTGTTCAGGACTCAACCTTTCTAGATCTCTTTGTATCTTCACTAGACAAATAGCTCTGTAAACACTCAAATAAAGAATTTTAATCTGCATCAACTACTAAATAACACATGATGGAGAGAGAAGAATATTTCTCAACTTAACATTTAAACAATCTCTGGAATAGATTCATTTTACAACTAAAACAGAGTAGCACTCTCACATCTTTCAAGAACAGCCTGGCTTGACCTGCGTTGCTCTTTTAGAAGCCAGAGGTGCATCATCAGGGAGGATATAATCCGGGTACATGTGGTCTTACAATTTACTTGCCTTAAAATACCTGTGATGATGCTGTGATCCTGTGTACATACACATCTCCTGACTACACTGTTCTCTAGATGATTCAGATAGCTTGAAAGACAGGAGATACCATCTTTTCTGCATTAATTAAATCCCTTGCTACCAGATACATCGAGTTATTCCGCCACCTTCACAACATTTAACATTTACCTGTACTATGCCAGTATTTATGTGTTTCTAAGGTGTATGTACAGTCATAGCATTCAACCTTCCATCTCCACAATGTGGAATACTACCTCTCATAACTGGGTACAAATGGATGTGGACCACTAACAACTTCAACTGGGAGGCTCACATCATGGTTAAAATGTGCTGCTTTATACTTACTAAAAGTTCTTTTGATGAATTATTATGTTTCAGCATTACGTACCATAGACATTAGTTCTAAAAAGTTCTTAACATTTCATGTGTAACAACCCTTTCACTGTGGACATGCAATGAGCATGGACTTTTTTTTTTTTTTTTAAGATTCAAAATGAGGAATGTTCCTGATAATGAAGTACAGGTGGCCATGACAATCGTGGTTAATTTCTCAGTATATAAACCACCACAGCCACACTGGTAATATAACAATACCTCTTACTTCCTTGTTCTACAATCTCTTCCACTATATAATAACACTCTTCATGTTCCCCTCTCCTCCTCTATTCCAGTTTCCACTCCCAAGACTCCCTAATCAATACTAGTAACCTTCGCCACCTTTCCCGCCACACCTACTGCCACCATCATATGCCGTCACTCTTCTTCTTGCTCATCATCACATCGTTGTAACGGCAATTGTTTACTTTACAACACATCATCAGATTGACACTCTGATAGGGCTGTCAGTTAAGCATGTTTTTTGGAATGTTTTTAAATCTTACTTTTTACTCTAGAAACTATAAAAAGTTAAATAAAGTTTAAGTAAAATTTTAAAACACTAATATCAGGCATTACTGACTTAATGACAGTGAAAAACTAGACACATCCAGCAAGGAGGCTGCTGATCCCTGCTATACACAATTTTAAGTTAATCTGTTTTGTACTCCTATGGTTTGGGAGGTGCAGGGGGCAAGGCCCACCAAGGACTTAAGCTGTCTATATTTTTAATCTCTCATCCTGTTAAAAACAACTTATAAACAAATTATAATTACAATGTCTGCCCACTTCAGCTCAAGACAGGGGCTTGCTACAGAGCATGCTGGTAGGTCCTAATATAAACAATCGCCATTATAACGTGTGTGCACTGCTAAACCTGCCTGTCTCCCTACACCTTTCACTACTCTCCTTGACAGTACTGCATCTACATTGTTATAGAAATAACTCCCCACCTTTGCTATATTTCTACTCTCATCCTGCTGTTTTTAGTTAGTATTTATAGGTGTATAGTTCATTGTTTTCGACAATTACATCAGCACACGTCTGTATGTAAAATCATTTATAAATATTGCATGTATTGTGATATTGCTCTCCTTCTCCTGTTATTGTATTCGATATCCTACAAACCAAGTGCTCCGTATTGTGCAGAATGTTCTGTATTTACATAGTCAAGAGTCACAATTACGCACTGGACATGGACACTGCTGGGTTTTAACTGCCATATGAGCTGGGGCTGCGGTGGTGCGGCGGTTAGTGTTTTCTGGTTTGATTCTCAGATGGAGTGCCTTTTGTGTGGAGTCTGCATGTCCTCCCTGTGGTCGAGTGAGCTTTAAAGTGTGTGTGTGTGTGTGTGTGTGTGTGTGTGTGTGTGTGTGTGTGTGTGTGTGTGTGTGTGTGTGTGTGTGTCTGTGTCTTTTGTGAAGGGTGGGCACTGGGCTGGCAACTTGACCCTGTAAAACCTCCACTGCCAATCATTCTGAGGACTGGTGATCTGATCTGGTGACCCCCTAACCAGGAAAAACTGAAAGACATTGCTATTGCAGTATATGAGCCAATCTGATTACTTCTAATACAAAGCAAGCCAATGAGAATGCACACAGAAGTTGTCCAATGGCATGGCGCTACAGTTTTCACACCACTGCAATCACAGTGTGCTCAGCTTTTCTAATTAGGAAAAGTTATTTGACTGTCATGGGGACAGACGGCTGCACCAAAGAAACCAACTGGTCATCTTGGGAGTTGCTGCTACAGCTAGCATGTATGCAGAAGCGGCCTTAGGTCAACTGGTGCACTAGGCAAAATGGCTCCATGGTACCCCCCTCAAACCACCTGGTGCCCCCATCCTGGTCTACCTACACCAAATAAATACTGGAAAAGCGCCCCTGCTAGAGCTGCGCCCTAGGCGGCCGCCTAGTTGTCCTATGCCTAAGGCCGGCTATGCATGTATGCAGTGTACTACACAGAAATGAAAGGGAACAAAAGACCTATAGACTTGGTCACATGTTTCAAAAAGGCTGTGATTTGCTTTCTGCAAAGTGCTTCTGTAGATGTTCTACATTTTGCCTATCGTTCCACATTTGGAGATGGAAGGGCGAGAGCTAGAGCTGCTTTCTTCACTTAATTAGGCTAGATTAGTATTATTTGAAGGATATGAAGTCTGACACTAAAATGTATGCCATTATTTGATGGCCTCAGTCCTCCGTGATTTGCTAGAAAACTACAAATTTTATGAGTAACAGCCCAAAAATATGACATAAAAATCTAGACATCCTTTGAAAATCTGTACAGTTGAGAGGTATGCGAAATAATTCATAATGAGGCCCTTATGCCCCAACAAGTTTTCATTTATATATCACAATTCCATACCCACAATGCAACTGGAGTTTGGTAGTTTGGTAGAATTCTGGTGCTATTTTTTTTAGCCCTAATGTTGTTGTTGTTGTCTTTCAGCTTTTCCCGTTTAGGGGTTGCCACAGCGGAACTCTGGTCCGCTAATAATTGGCAGTAGATTTTCACAGTGCTGAGTTGCCAGCTCAACACCCAACCTTCAACGAAGGCACACCCATTCACGCATGTCTTTCAGAACGTCACTCAACCCGCGGGGAGGACATGTTCAAATCAGGATGCCATGATGTATTTTGTGCTGTATAAGAAGCAATAATCAGTAAGGGTAGCAACCACAAATAAAATAAAATCAGGAGGTCCACGTTTGACATAGAGCTGGAGCAAGAAGATTTTTTTATGCTTTCTTTCCTGCCACATATGCTAAAATTGAAAAATCCTTCCATATTTTTTCACAGGGTATTTTCTGATAAATGTTTATACAGTCCTTTAGCACTTAAAAATCATAATAAACAGTTATTTTCACAAAATACATCTCCAAAAGTAATGAAAAGAAACAAAAGATTCTGAAAGATACTGAGAAAATGTTAAACAATTGCACATATTTTATAGTTACTCAAGGGCATTTCAAATGTTCTGCCCCCTCTCACATTATAGCTGCAAGTGCATTGACTGACAATCCACATGTAAAAAGTTGAATTCCTTTCAAGCATGTTCAAGTGAACCTCTTTAGTTTTGCAAATGTCTGTAGCGTTGACCTACAATAACTTGCGTTGCTTTAACTATGCACCTTGCCCCAAATAACTCAGCTTTATATTAGAACACTACCCACCAAATGAGCAGTAGTAAGAACCACCCAAACCCCGCCCAACACCCTGCACATGATGTTTATTGTTTTTGTACGTGTGAATAAACATAAGGTCTGAGTCAGTAGTTTACTATTTTCCTCAAAGCAAGTGCGATCTCGGAGTTGGTATATTTAAGTAGTGGGGGTGTGGGGAGTGCAGGGGGGCAGTGCGATTACTATACTACAGAAAGTGATTTTGGTAAATTAAATTTTGTCAATCATGCATGATTAACATGCCACGTCACACCCCCAGCCATTTCAATCACTGTGACCATGCCCATTTCTGGGCAGAAATGCCGGTGGGGTAGTGTTCTAATACAAAGCCAATAATAATATTCTCTATAAATATACCATAAGCTTTCTTTTTTTTCACTTCATATTGCAATTGCTGTTTGTATTATACTAACCACTTTAATTTCTCTATAATGTAAAAGGAAAGTAAAAACAAACGCTGCTCAGCATCATGGACAGTTTTAAATGTTACTCTTAAAGTCTCTTAAAAGTTAATGGAGCAACAGGTTTTGCAACAATATTGTACTTTTCTGAACAACAGAGAGTAGAAGGCTCTAATGCCCAACGTTAATGATTCTCTGCAATCCTTGGTGAATTTTATCAGAAAATGAAACATTTTTATGAGGTACATAGTAGAAACATGATACAAAAACAAGGACATTAGAAACAGACAACTGGTGCCAGAGCCATGGCCTCAAGCTAAACGCCAAAAAGTGTATAGTCTTCCCCTTTGGCAAAAACAAAGTGCCCACAAATTACCACATAGGTGGTAATACACTAAGTACGGAAGAAGTAATTAGGGTCCTGGGGACCCAAGTTGATAGCAATCTCTCAACCACGTGGCCAAAGTGGTTAGAAAAACATTTTATATAGCCCACCTAATCATGAAGGGATTCACATCTAGATCAGGGGAGGTCATCGTGCCTCTTTACTCATCCCTCATCAGGCCCATAATTGAGTACAATGCCCCTTTTGGGATGTACCTTACCAGACACCTGCAGCAACTGGAAAGACCCCAAAAGTACCTCACCAAGAGGATCAAAGGGCTCAAACAGATGCCATATGCTGCCCGGTTAAAGAAAATCCAGCTCTACTCAGTGGCATACCGCCTGCTCAGAGGCGATCTGTGCCTGATGTATAAAGCCATGTCCAACCCAGAATTAATGGACATGCTGCACCTCAGAAAATCCAAATCCCATTGAGCTACGTGCTCGAGACTTGAACCTCAGCACTGAAATAAATAGGACATGCTGGAGGGACAGATTCATAACCCAGAGGCTCCCTTCACTCTGGAATAAAATCCCAGTCCAGGTTAGGCAAAATCCCTCACTGACTCTCTTCAAAAGGAATCTTGATGAGTGGATGGGAGATCGTAGGTTTACCCCGGGTATCACTTCTGTGTCACTGTTAGACAGAGGCACAGTATACTAACCTCGAAAAAGGGCATTGCAAAACTCATTTAAAATGGGTGGCAAAAGCCAAACACACTCTGGCTTGGCTTATAAATGCCCTAGGGCAGATAGCCTAGTATGAACCTATGACATTTGAAAGGTATGAGTGAGCCACCACTGCAGACTTAGTCTCTGCTATTTGTCATTTGCACATTCTAGCAGCACTATTGATTAATTTATATATGTCCCATGATTTCATGGCAACGGTCTTTTTGTAAACAGAGCATAGTCATCACTTTGCAGTTTACTGCCAGGTGCATTCATCTCGGATTTACCATTAGGCTTCAGCCTATCCTCTGTCGCACCTGTGTTAGCTCCTCCCCCTGTTCTTCCGCAGAATCTAGAGCCCTTTACTAACCCCACTGTAATCCTACCAGTTTATAGCTGGTCTACCATCTATTAATAAACAACAACACTATTTTTTTTGATGTGCCATTATTTCATTATATACAAGTAACAACTTTTGCATTTCACTTCTTGAATTTTTGTGTTCCTGGACCTGCAAGCATGTAATGTGTAGGATTCAATACCTACTAACTGTACAGATTTTCGCAGAATGTCTAGATTTTTGCATCATATTTTTGGTCAGTTTCTCATAAAATTTGTGATTTTCTTGATTTTTGTGGCAAATCAGTGAGGAGTGAATTAATTACATAATGAAAGTAATTTGAGTTTCAGACTTCATATCCTTCATATAAATGCATTGTAAGAGAAGACCTTTAATTCTAACAACTTTCTAAGTTTACAAGAGCCATATTTAAAAATTGCCCCTAATTTTTAGCCCCCCCCCCCCCCATCCAGATTCTTGTGCTAAGAGGTTGAGAACTACTGGGATTTAAGAAGCATGTTTTGTTTAAAAATCTGCTTAAGGGACTGCTGTGACTTTACAGAGGGATTGCTGTTTATTATGTCAAGGTTAGAGACATAAAATTGACTGCTCTGAAAGGTGTGCTATTGTGTCATGCAATGCCAGCAGCAGGTAGGATTCCTGACTAAGCTTTGCCGTACCTGCCTGATTACTGATTGCCTTATCAGCAACAAAACAGTCTTTCTGGGAACTGGGAACTTCATGTACACTGGGGAATTCCTGCCTCTTTAATTTCACTTTCAATTTGTGTCACCAGAAGGGGCTTATTTAACTCCATGTCATGGCATGAGGATAAACAGTACCTGAGCATCTATCAAGACACAAAGGTAAGTCTGTCTGCAGACAGTCAATTAAGTGTTAATTCTATACGCTTGCTGGGGTGCTATTAGGAACTGCAGGTATTTCAGAGGCTCCAAGAAACACTTGTCAACTTAAGAGGAGGTGGCAGCAAAATCATTTTTTAAAGACTTATTTGAAGAGTTTCTAGTTGCAGATAAGCTCTTAAAGTGCAACAGCCCCAGCTGACCTGAAATTATTTTAGGAATGTGGTGCTACAGAAATGAAATCCGTCTGTAAGTCTACAGGTATAAACGTAAAACAGGTGAGGTATACATGGCATTTGATGATGTTGATTAAACTGCAAAAGCGTACGGCATACTCATGCTATCTCCAGTAACTTACATGCTGTTTCCTTACTTTTACTAATTACTAAGTTACTTACAAATAATCTGAAACTTACACTGCATAAGTCATCTCCTAGTTTTATCTTTCAGTTTTAGATAATACGATCTACAAGGTAGATCAGTCCAAAAATCAATAAAGCTTTGCTATCACCCACGCTCACATAACACTTCTTCCCCTGACTTGGAAGGGCAGCAGAAGTTCGGCCCGGGGAGAGTTTCTGTCTACTAATCCAGTTTGTAAGGACCTTAAAGGTGGCAAGGCTTTCACTCTGTTTAGCATGAATGGGTCTGCCATGCCAAAGTCTTCTGTTTACTTATTGCTGAATGTTTAAATCCTTATTGCAGGTGTTTGTGGCACTGCTAGATTTGTGCAGGTGTAGTAGATAAAGGATGTTGTACACCTTCATGTCTGTAAATTATTAACATAAAACACAGAGGAATTTATAAGAGAGACATTGCATATAGCGCTAGGGATTGTTGTCTGTTTTAGTAGCTAAGGGTCTACACGCCTGCAGCCATTTTATTTAGGAAACTTTGGGGTCTGTCAAGTTATGCAGTATGTGTAGACAGGTACATGGTAAAAAGGACATTGTATTCAATAATTGGTCTGGTAAGGTATGAGTGGAAAGGGATTATAAACTTCTTTTGATTGAGATGAGATATGTTTAAATGTTACTTGGGTCAAATGTAAGTTTTTTTTTTCATGCTGTTATGGTTAAAGACAGGGAATTGTCAGTGAAAGTACTTAGATCTCTAATGGTTGAATCATTCTGCAGAGGGATGTCTTCTATACAGTAGGCAGTGTAACAGCTTTGTTTTCCAAACTGAACCAAACAGCAGTGCATTGTTTAGCATTTAGTTTATGCCCTTTTTCTTTACGCTCGTTATGTACAAGGTATAGACTAAGCTGCAGTGAAGTACTGAAAGCTGAGTGAACAAAAACACCCAGCTTGCAATCATTAGCAGATTCAGTTAACTGTTGGTCTGGGTTACTGGACTGAAGGTAGGAGAAGTGGATACTGACTTGGAGGGGTCCCAATACAGTGCCCTCAGCGATACCACTGGTCATCATCTAGCTTTTTGTGATGGTTTTGTCTGCTGAAAGTATGTGTATTTTCTTTGACAACTGCCTTGCTATCCACCTCACAATATACATGGTTTGTGCTTATGTCTTAATGTTTGCTGACAATTTCATCTTGAAGAATAATGTCAAAGGCTTTAGCCAAATCAGCATATGCCTTTTGAACTGCATGGCCACTACCCACAGCTTCTCTGACTTTTGAAAAAGAAGTTTGCTAGGTCAGGTAGGCATGACCTACCTTTGCTGAGCCTGAATTGGTGACTATACAGAGTGTTAAGGTTTTCAGTATCTAGGCTTATAAAGGGTGATGCAATGCATTTCACGGCAATGCAAATTAAACTGCTTAGGGTAATATTGTAGTAACCAGTGCTGATGGTAGGGCTGCGTGTAAGATCATTACAATGGCCATTTTCTAAACTTTAGGAACATAATCAGTGAAGGGGCTAGAAAAGGTTTAAGAGAGGCTGTGATAAGGTGTATTTGGCACTAGTGCTTGGGCACAGGTAATGTTATCAGGGCCTCTGGCATGATAGTTTACAATTTGGAGGAGGCAGTTATATCTTGATCACTGCAGTTCTTTGAGAGGGTTGTGACTCAAGAATTTGTGGAATTTCTCTGACTGTAGTTGGTGTTAAAAATTAGCACTAAGTTTATTTGCTGGCATGTTGGCCTATCCTTTAGAGCAAATAGGGTATTGTTATGGAATAGCTCAAGAGTATTGCTTGAGTATTGTTTCTGATGTAACAGAAGAAAGATTTATAATTATCCTTGGTTTCTGTTGCTGCTGCTGTTAGTTTGTGTTTATTTATTTATTTATTTTTATTTTACATTTGTTGACTGGGATAGTCCGACTGGATACATGTCCATTTTCAGCGGAGGCCCAGGAAGAAAAGCTCCAAAGGAAGTTTACACAAGGATCTTAACAAAGCGCACTTTTATCACAGGTTACAAAGTCTGTTGATGAGTATCAGTTGTACATGGACTCAAGCATATCATATAGCATAATAAAAATAGCACAAGACATTTGAGTTACAAAAATAGTGTTGGTATACAAGAGAAGCTAACCATTTAGTCAGGCTTGGAGCATGGACATAACCACTGAGACATGAAATACTGCTTGAGACATTCTTTGAATCGAGATAACGATGTTTCAAGGGTAAGGTCAGCAGGTAGAGAGTTCCAAATTTTGCCAACATAGTTGGCGAAGAGGGTGTCCCCGGCTGAGTTGTTGGGTTTGATAGTTTGTACTACGAGTCTATTAGATGAGCATAATTATCTGAGGTTATGGTGGGGACAGATAATGTTTTTTTTTTTTAGTGCCGGAGTATTATCAGGTTGTTTGAGTACTTTATGAGCGAATATAAGTTGGTTATACTGAAACAGTCTAGGTAGCTCTGGCCATCCAAGATTACTTAGGTTTATAAAGTGGTGTGTTCTATAGGGCAGGCCAGTGGCAAATCTAGCTATGTGGTTGTAGCAGCTAGAGAGTTTGTTAAGTTCGGTTTTATTTAAGTTGGTAAGTACAGGGGAGGCATAACATAGGGTAGAGAGCAGATTGGAGCGGGCAATGGCAGTTCTGGTAGATGGGGTTAGGAATGGCTTTATCCTATATAGTGACCCAAGTTTTTTGTTTACATGTTTTTACAATTTTGTTGATGTGCACATCACATTTAAGATTTTTATCGATAATAATTCCTAATAGTTTTGTATGGGGATCTGGGGCGCTTATGGTACCATTATTGGACATAATGGTAAAGGATAACAATGGGGATCTTTGCGTGGGGGAAAAAGTAGTAGTTTTGTTTTGCTGGGATTTAAGAGCAGACAGCAGTCAGCAAGCCAGTTTTCAAATTTGGTTAAAGGAACTCTAAGTTATTGACTGCAGCTCTAGTTGGGAGGTGGCTGTGCAGATCAATGTGGAGTCATCCGCATATTGGATGCAATTAACCTTCGGTATGACAGTGTGAAGGTCGTTGATAAATATGGACAACAGAAGATGTCCCAGTATAGATCCCTGGGGGACACCTAGGGTGTTAGGCAGGAGGTTAGAAAGTTTGTTATGACATAGGACGGCTTGTTGCCTATTATCCAGATACGACTGAAACCACTGGAGTGAGTGACTGCCCAGTGACATTGTTTTCAGGGTGTTGATAAGTAGATGGTGGCTGACCATGTCAAAAGCCTTTGAAAGATTCAAGAAGAGGGCAGAGGATAATTTACTATTGTTCCTGTTATGGTTTATAATATTTGAGAAGGAGAGTAGGGCAGTGGTGGTGCTATGATGTGGCCTGAAGCCATGCTGAGAATTGGCCAGTAGATTGTTCTGAGTTAGATAGTACAGAAGTTGTTTTTGGATGCATTTTTCCATAATTTTAGTAAGTGGTAACAAGACAGCTATGGACCTAAAATTGGACAACTCAGTAGAGCTACCACCTTTATGGAGGAGTATGACGAGATATTTTCCAGATAGAGGTGACTTTTGCTTCAGATATGGAGTGATTTATCAGAATGGAGATAGGGTACACTATGGAATCTGCAGCTTTTTGCAAGTATTCAGGATGGAGAAGATCAGCAGCTAAGGTAGTGGGTTTTAATTTTTTTATTAGGGAACGAATGACGGTTGTAGGGACTGCCTGGAAGCTGATGGTTGATTGGAAGATGGGAGTGGTTATCTGTGTGTTAGAGAAGTTAAGGGGTAATTGGCTAGCTAGGGCTTGGATAGTATCAGTAAAGAAACTATTAAAGGTGTTAGTGACATCCTCAGATGATTTATTAGTAGAGGCTGAAGGAGGTGGGGTAGTGGTTTGACCTGGGCGCAATAGTTTATTTAAACCTGCCCAGAACTTTTGTGGATTATTTTGATTTCTCTGTTGGAGTTGGAAGTAATATTCTTTTTTGTCCAGTAGAGTGGATTTTTTGTCTCATTCATTAATTGCTTAAATTTAATTTGGTCTAGAGGTGCATGTGTAACATGCCATGTATCCCATGCCTTATTTCTGAGTTTGATTTTAGATCTGGTCTCTTTAGAGAGCCATAGTGCGATTTTTGTTTTGGTCCTAGCAGAGCAGGCAGGAGCATGAGCATTGAGGATGCTGAGGAATTTATTGTTAAAGTAGGCAACAGCCTCTTCAAGGGGAAATTTGTTTAGGACCAACCATTTACATGATTTTGGAACTTAATAGGACTAAAGTTCTTATTATTTCTTACTGTTCTATATGAGGGCTGGTGCTGGTTATTGGTTTTTCTGTTTACATATAAAGGTGAGAAAGTGATCACTGAGGTCATCAGGGATGGTTTCTGAAATATACATTTGGGAATGGCTATTGATTAGTATCCAGTCTAGTATACTCTCTTTGTGATTAAGTTTTCCTATCCTGGTGGGGGTGGATATGAACTGTGAAAACCCATAAAGGTTTACATGTGTGGTAGGAGACTGAGAGGAGCAGGTGTTCCAGTCAATATTGAAATCTCCCAATACTATTGTTTCTTGTGGATATCTATTTGCTAACCAGTAGAGGATGTCTTCCAATGTGTTGGTATTATTCCCTGGGAGAATATATATGCAAATATAAATAAAACCAAAAGAACAGCGATGGTAAAACACAACTTTACTGGAGAAAACCACTTGATAAAACAACGAACAGGAAAAGGAAAACTTATGATCTGTGAATAATGTAACAGATTTTTTGAAGTTCAAGATGGAATTCTCGAATGAGATGATAGTTTTTTTAGATGTAAAGTTGCACCTGGTAGATGGCTCGTTTCGTATGAGCATCTATCAGAAGGAAGCACATTCGGGACGATATCTGCATTATAAAAGTATGCATGCCCCTCACATCTTTAAGGGTATCGTGACATCTCAGTTTAATAGAGTGAGCAAATTAAATACTGAAGAGTCCCATTTTTATATACAACTTAATGATATGTACAAAGAATTTGTATCTAGTGGATATGATAGTAAATTATTAACTGAGGCAAAAGATAGGATTATTATGGATAGAGCTATTACACTTAAACCAATTTATCTAGAAGGAACTAATAAAATTGAGAATAAACGACATGATGAAAAAATTAGATTTGTTACATCTTTTAATGTTAGAACACATTTAATTAAACAAATCATACATAAAAACTGGTTGATTTTGATGGCCTCTATGGATATTAGAAAAATCCTAGGTGATAGGCCATATTTTTCTTATAGAAAATTGAAGACCTTAAAACAAAAATTATGCTATAAGGACCTGAACTTTTATTCTTCTTCTGTAATTACTAATCCCGGGACTTTTAAATGTATGAACTGTTCCTGTTGTTCTGACATTTTAAGTGAATCCAGTCATCTATTTAGACATCCCATAACCAACAAACTCTATTCATTTAGTATAAAAGCTCTTTGTACCACAGTCTGTGTTGTTTATATGGCTAATTGCTTAAGATGCCCATCATTCTACATTGGAAAAACTATAAGAAAATTAAAAGATAGGATAGTGGAGCATAAATCAGAGATTAGAAGATCAGTAGTCACTAATGCATTATATAAACATATAGCCGAACACGGCACAGACCATAAGTTTTCCTTTAGAGTTATTGACATTGTTAAACGAACACCTCGTGGTGGTGATATTAATAATTTGCTTGAATTGAAGGAATATGAATGGATGATAAGGTTGGCAGCTGATCACCCCCCAGGACTTAATGATGTCATTACTCTAAAACCTGTTCTTAAACGCTTACAACAAACTAAGCTTAGATGAAATAGTTTTTGTTGTTCTACATAAGCTTCCATATATGGTTTTATAGAGTACATACATTTTTTAAAGAATTTTCAGAGAATGTACTATATTTTATTTTCTGTGTGTGTCATATGATCAATGGGCTGCTGGTCATGTGATAGAGACCTTGTATAAATTCAGATTGATATTTGTAACTTGTAATGCACTGAAGAAGGGTTTTTTTGCCTGAAAGCTTTGCTACTGTTCATTGTTTTATCAAGTGGTTTTCTCCAGTAAAGTTGTGGAATATATATGCAGACAATATTTATACATTTGTTTTTATTAATCTGGAGTTTAGTAGAAAGTATTTCTGCTTTGTTGACTTGGGGTGGTTGTATGGGATCAATTTTAACATTTAGTGTAGATTTAAATAGAACAGCTATCCCACCTCCCTTCCTAGTGGTCCTGTCAAGTCTGAATATGTTATACCCAGGTGGTAGAACTTCATTATCTAAGGTTCCTGGTTTTAGCCAGGTTTCAGTTAGACACAGTATTCCAAGGGATTGGGTTTCTAGGAGGGCATGTAAGTTATGGACTTTGTTATTTACGCTTCTGATATTTAGATGGCAGATCAGAAGAGAGTTGGGAGATCTATTGATATATAGCATTTTTATAGGGTTATCCGCATCTGAGGTAGAGTTTTCTGAAGTGATAGGGCCAGGGTTTGAGTGGATGTCTCCATCCTTTGTGAGGTTGCAGTGCAAGTTCATAGTAAGCTTCAAAAATGTGTTAATAAGTTGTTGATACTGTTTAGATTTTGAGCTGATATATCTAGGTTTCATGGGCTGATGGTAAATAGTGTTTAAGGAGTTGGGTATAGGCCAAGTTGGGAAGAGTCCTGCCATATTTGACACAAATGGGGTGGTTTGACCTTTTGGATACTGAAATCCTAAGTAGTATTAATTTTCATAAGTGGAGATGAGATATAGAATTAATAGGAAGCATAGTAGGGAGGGTAGTGACAGTGTATTAAGTGATAGCATGGTTGGAGGCAGAGATAGAGTATGAATTCTAGAGTCACCAGGGTTCTGCAGGTTGATGGTATTTGCTAAGGGTGAGGGTTGTGTTAAGAAGTGGTGTACAAAGCTGTTTGGTTTAGGTAGGAGGTGAGGTGTAGAATGCTGATTGTTTCAGACAGGAGGGGTGTGGTATATGGAGTATAAATCTGGTAATAGTGGGGGCAGGTGGGAACTGAGGGCAGGGAGGGGTGCAAAGCGATCCAGAGCGTAGTGAGCCCGAGTGGAGCAGGGCTAAGCCAGATACAAGGATGTTACAGCCTGCACTTCTCAGTAAGTATGCTAGGATTTTTAGTCAGGGTTAAAGTAGGCTTATCAGTTTGATTTTTACTACCTAAAGTGTACTTTTGGTCAGTTTAGTAGCACTTTTCCTGTTTTCTTTCCATTTAGAGCTAATTATAAAGGAAATGATAATTAAGGCGTTCTGTATGCCTTTTAGGGATAAATGGTTTGAATTAGCCAAACTGTTATATCTTTAGGGGTAGGGCCACTAATACCTAATAGTGCTTTAGACCCAGGGTAACCGCTGTAACTTTCACCTTCCTAACGGTGCTTTTTTGCTGTACAAATTTTCTTGAATTAGTCCTTTATGTGACAAGACATTTGCTGTAGGTATTTAGTTTTTGTTTTATTGTAGAAATTGTTTATGGAAGTAGACCACCAAGATAGTTTGTTTTTAAATTTCCCATAATATTTGGTCCAGTTAGAGACTGCTTGCTTGGTACATTTTAGCACATATGATTAAAACTCTGAGGTGGATGTCCGTTGTGACAGAAGTATTGCAGTGGAATTTTGAAAGTTTGTTGTGACTTTTTTAAGTCCTTAAGTTCAGTAGTGTTTGCTATGGAGTAGTTTCTGGTAATGAAAGCAATGACCACTGTTTTGTTATTGGATTAGGACAGGGATGTAGATAAAACCAGAATGACACAGAAAGGGTTATTTTTGTTAGAATATAACCTAGAATATTAGAACCCCTGGTGCTGGTAAGTTTTAGGGAGTTTGCATTTATTAGGTCCATGAACCACTGGGAATGTTACCATAATAGCGTTTTTTTCTGGTTAATAACTGGATAATTGAAATTCAACATGATAGTAATATTGAAGTTTATGGGCAATTCAGCTAGAGCATTTATAACTTTTTCATGGTCCTCCAGGTACATGGAAGATGATCTGCAGCAGTTGATAAAGTGATTGTCTATCTTGTTCTGAGTGATTTGGACTTCAGATAAAAATAACAAATGCAGGATCAGTCTTTTACTCTGCCTATTTTGTGTGGGGGGGTCCATAGGGACCACTTGTTTGCACACTGTATTCACCATTTCCTTTACTGCTGAGACATTTCAGCACCATGTATAAACAAGCTTCTACATAAAATAAATTATTATCCATTAATCTGTTCAGGTACAGATGCTGATTTTTTCGAATCCAAGGCCAGAGTGATTCAAATGAGTCAGAAGAGAAATAGCAATACCCAGGAGGTGTGTCTATTAAACTCTGTGCTTATCTCTCAATAGATGATTTTAAAATGTGCAAACAAACCACACTCTTTTCTTCTTTTTCCTCTGAGGTGGGCAGTCAACTACTTAATAAATTTTAGACAAGCACTGGGTAAAGGGTTACTAATGCAAATATTCATGTCTCTCAAACTCTTAGTGCAAGAAATCTGGGCAAACCCTAAAATGATGGTGGAACAAAGGCACAAAAATAGAGACAGATTTTAAATATTGTTCTTATAAACTTAGAAAGTGCTAGAATACTTGGATCTGTGTTATAGGGTTGCCACCTTTTCAAATGCCCAAAGTGGGACATTTTTGGGACAAATATCAGATTTTGCAGGGCAAAACACATCCACGGCCAATTCAAAGGACAGAATTTCACATTTTTGCCTAAATAAAAGTGTGTTCTTGTAGAATTTTAGTTGCTTATTCTGTTTTTTATAACATTTAGGTGTTTCAGATACAGAAACAACTGTTTTATAGGTTCATAGGTTCATACTAGGCTATCTGCCCTAGGGCATTTATAAGCCTAGCCAGAATGTGTTTGGCTTTCGCCACCCATTTTAAATTTATTTTGCTATGCCCTTTTTCGAGGTTAGTATACTGTGCCTCTGTCTAACAGTGACACAGAAGTGATACCCGGGGTAAACCTACGATCTCCCATCCACTCATCAAGATTCCTCTTGAAGAGAGTCAATGAGGGACTCTGCCTAACCTGGACTGGGATTTTATTCCAGAGTGAAGGGAGCGTCTGGGTTATGAATCTGTCCCTCCAGCATGTCCTATTTATTTCAGTGCTGAGGTTCAAGTCTCTCGAGCGCGTACCTTGATATGATTTGGATTTTCTGAGGTGCAGCATGTCCATTAATTCCGGGTTGGACATGGCTTTATATGTCAGGCACAGATCGCCTCTGAACAGGCGGTATGCCACTGAGTAGAGCTGGAGTTTCTTTAACCGGGAAGCATATGGCATCTGTTTGAGCCCTTTGATCCTCTTGGTGAGGTACTTTTGGGGTCTTTCCAGTTGCTGCAGGTGTCTGGTAAGGTACATCCCAAAAGGGGCATTGTACTCAATTATGGGCCTGATGAGGGATGAGTAAAGAGGCACGATGACCTCCCCTGATCTAGATGTGAATCCCTTCATGATTAGGTGGGCTATATAAAATGTTTTTCTAACCACTTTGGCCACATGGTTGTCAAATGAGAGATTGCTATCAACTTGGGTCCCCAGGTCCCTAATTACTTCTTCTGTACTTAATGGATTACCACCTATGTGGTAATTTGTGGGCACTTTGTTTTTGCCAAAGGGGATGACTATACACTTTTTGGCATTTAGCTTGAGGTCATGGCTCTGGCACCAGTTGTCTGTTTTTATGAGGCCCTTTTGGAGGATGCTTGTGTCGGCTGGAGAGTCGATTATGGTGCCCAGTTTGCAGTCATCTGCGAACTTGGTCAGCCACAGCCCTTCCGTGTTGGCCTGTACTTCCAAGAAATATATACCGAACAAGAGAGGTCCCAGGACTGAGCCTTGTAGGACACCACTTGTAACTGGTTTGGAGTCTGACATGGCTCCAGCAATTCTAACCATGTGGGTTCTGTCCTTGAGCCAGTTTGCAATCCATCTAGTGACATAGGGGTTTATATTTAAGCTGGTGAGCTTATCTATAATGCCCGAGTGGGGTATTCTATCGAAGGCTTTTGCAAGGTCCAGGTAGGCTGTGTGGACCACCTTCCCCTCGTCAATGGCCTTGGTGACTGTTTCAAAGAAATCAACCAGGTTTAAGAGGCAGGATCTGCCCTTAACAAAGCCGAACTGGGTAGGATCCAGTGTCTGTAGGTCCCCAATATCTTTATTTATGAGGTCCATGATGATCCTTTCCATAGCTTTGCAGACCAAGCTAGTCAGGCTTATGGGGCGATAGTTTCCAGGATCCGTTGAGGCACCACCTTTATGGAGAGGGACCACTGTTGCTGTACGCCACTCTTTGGACACATATCCTGTAGTAAGGCTGGGATTGAACAGTAGTTTTATGTTTGGGTTTAGCTCTTCTTGGAGTTCATGTAGGACGCAGCCCAGGACACTGCCTGGTCCCATTGATGCTGTGTTTTTTGCTTTGGAGAGGGCGGCTCTTACCTGAGCCTGTCAGGGGGGCAGCACTCTGCTGGGATAGATATTTGCCCTTTTGGTGGGGGGAAGAAGTTTGCGCTGAACCTGTCAGCTAGGATGTTGGCAATGTCTGTGGGTTCAGTGTATTTTTTGTCATTTTTGACTAATTCTGAGCATATCTGGGAATTACCACCCAGGTTCCTAACATAACTAAAGAAAGCCTTGTGATTATCCTTAGTGTCCTGTGCAATTTTTCTCTCGAAGCTGGTCTTAGACAATTTTATGAGTGCCCGTAGTTTTTTGCTAATACTGATCAGTGATGCCTTCCCTTTTTGGATTTTGCTCTATCATTTAGTAGCTTCCTCCTTCTATTGTATAGTTTGTTTATGGCTGGGGTCCACCAGACAGGACGCCTGCCTTTGGAGGATTGGGTCTTGGTTTTATTTGGGATCGCATGATCCATGCATTCCTGAAGGTGTTCATAGAATGCGTTTATAAAGGATTCTGCGGTCTGGGCAGTATTTTCCACAGGCCCGGGGGCTTTGAAGGATTCCACCTCGGTTTTGTGGAGTGTGAAATTTGCTTTAGAGAAGTTTTTCACTATGGTTTTCTGGGCAGGGGGTGGGGTCGGGATGTGAATATCCAGTGAGATTAGTTTATGGTCTGATCTTACCAGTGAGGGATACACTTCTGGTCTGGAGCATAGAGTCCCCATGTTGGTGATGATCAGGTCCAGTATGTTTTCCCCTCTTGTGGGAGTGGTAACAAGTTGTTCCATAGAATTTGAGTTTATAAATTCTAGGAACCTTTGGGCTAGGGTGTTGGCGCTAGAGTAATGCTCCCAGTCTATGTTTGGGTAGTTGAAGTCGCCCAATATAATGGTGTTTGGAGAGACCTTCATATTTTCCAGTGTTTGCAGAAAGGCCGAGTGGGGTTCCTGGGTTTGGGAGGGTGGTCTGTAGCAGGCTATAAGCTGGAAGGCAGTTTTACCCACTGTTAGTTGCACATGGATAGTCTCTGATGCTTTGTGCTTTGCCACCAACCTGGAGGTGTGGGTATCTTTGATGAATATCGATACTCCCCCTCCTTTTGTGGTTCAGTCCAAGTTTTGGGGCCGAAAAGCATGGTATGAGGTATAACCTGGTAGTGCTGGGGTGCTCTCGGGAGCCCTGAACCAGGTTTCTGTTACTGCACAGATATCGATGTTCTCCATGCTAAGGAGAGTTTTGAGTGCATGCATCTTGAGGTTTAGACTTCTGGTGTTGAGTAGCATTACTCTTAGTTTCTTATCCCTTGTGATACCTATGGAGGTGGGTTTGTCTTTTGAGCCTTGCCTAAAAAAGGCACTATGGGGGTAGCAACAGCCTTTGCCAATATCCAAAATCTCAGGGGTGACAGGTGCAAGCCGTCCCTAGCGAAGCATCGTGGCTTGTCGAGCATATCATCCCAAGTTGACAGGCATTGGATCCCCTTTGAATGACACCAGTACTTAAGCCAATTGTTGAAATTGATCATCTTGTCTTCATATTGTGGCATCATTCTTGGTGAGGGTAAGATGCTACTCAAGGTCAGGGTCATACCGGCCTGGGCCACATGCTCAGAGAGCTCCTTTATGTCTCTTTTCATGTAGTCCAGGGAGGTACGTCTCAGGTCATTTACACCAGCATGGACAATGACTGAGTCATATTTGTACTTGCCTTGGAGTGACCTGAGTGCTTGTGTTATGTGGCGGATCCTAGCGCCCAACAGGCTGCTCACCGTGACCCTCTCCTTGTTCAGCCTGGTGAGCGGGACGTCAGTGTGCCTGACGATAGAGTCACCTATTACAAGTGTATCAGGTGTGTTGTTTAGTCTTAAGGGCTGTGACTGTTCGGCACACTGGCTTTGTGAGATACGTGTTGCAAGTGTTTTGTTTTGGGGTAGCGGTTGCTTGGGTGTCTGCTTTGGAGGTCTCTGCTGCTTAGGCAGATCTTTATTTAGAGCCTCCGAGTATGTTTTTGTGTGATTATGTGTTTGGTTTGCTGTCGTGGTAGGTCTATGTGAGACTGGAATTGTAGTGAGTGTGGTTTCCTTCTCCTCCTGACTGGTTATGCCAGTACTGAGTTGAGAGAGCTTAGCCTCCAGTTTGGCTATATGGTTGCATCTCTCACATGTGTTGGAGGTTGTTGGGAGGAGGAGAGGGTTGTCTGTGTACATGAGGCAGTTGTAACATTGCCTCAAGATTCCCAGATTCACCAGCTGGACCGGAGAGGAGATTGACAACTGACCTTTGGATATGCTAGAATAATATTGGGAATTCCTTAATAATTGAAAACAAGGGCCAGTGGGGAGTGAGGGTGTAATGCTTTTAATTTTTAGTGCTGACTTATATAATTGCTTTAGCAAGCAAGTGCCAGGTAACTTAAGTGCAATGTGTTACAGGTAACTTAAATGCAAAAATGACAAACAGTAACTTTCTTTCAAGTGAAACAAGGAAATAAGTACAGTAGATATCACTAGTGATCCACAGAAGCGCTGAGAAGCTGCGTATTAGGTGAAATTAGCGTTCCAGGGAAATAACAAGCAAACAAACAACAAGCATATAAACAAAGCTAGATTCAGCAGGCCTGGATCTAGTCTATGCTACAGCAAACAAGGTGTACCAATTTCAGTAAGATACAGTTCAAATATTCAGGCACTATAAACCTTTAACCAGAAATTCCCAGCTCAGAAGGGCAGAGTCCAGCCTCTTCTCCCACAAGAGTGCAGACCACAAACCTTCTTAATGTAAAATAACTGGCCTGAAGCCCAAGTGCTTAAACCAGAACTAATACACTTTAAGAATAACAGACACTGGGCTCTCAATCAGCAGTTCCCAACTTAGAAGGATGAAAGCTACCTGTCCTGCCACCACAGTGCATGCCACAAACCTTCCTAATGTAAAACAACTGGTCTGAAGCCCAAGTGCTTAAACTAAAAGACTTAGAATGATAGCTACACTTTAATCAAGTTACTACCAAGCAGTAATAAATACAATTGAATACTTTAGAGAATGCCTGGATTAGTGCTCAAGTTATACAAACAAAGCTAGATCCAACAGGCCCGAATCCAGTCTATGCCACAGCAAACAAGGCACACCAACTTCAGTAAGAAGCAGTTATGCAACTATTACATAAAATATAGGAAATATGTTTGTCCTAAAATCTCACATTTACCATTTTTTTTTGGATTTCTTTGCAGGACACAACTGCCCAAAGAGGGACTGTCCCTTGCAATGTGAGACAGGTGATAATCCTAATTGTGTTATGATTTCCTGAAGAATATGGAGTGTGAAACTCAAATGTATGTCAATATTTAGTGACTTCAGTTTCCGGTGATTTACCAGTAAACCACAAATTTTATGAGAACAGACTGTACATTATGTGAAAATGTGTACAGTTCAGATGTATGCAAATATTATAATGTGCAGTTCCCAAAATTTGGCACCCACATCTGTAACTTATACAGGCTACTGATATAGTTTGTAGGGTGGACAAGATCTGCAGATCCCTATGCAGAACATTACAGATTCACATTAAGGGCAGAACAGCATTGCCAATTTTTTATTGATCTTCTTTCTTGGGGTTCCAGAACATCCTTTAGTTTGCTCATCGGAAACATTTCAGATTGCAGGCCCAAACCTTTGCAACATTCTTTCTCTTCATACACAACCAGGGAGCAAGTGAAATTTAAGTCCTTAGCCTTACAAGAAGTATATTGCAAATGTGTATTGCATAAACATTTTGGATCTTAACATTCAGTGGGTTAATTGAACTGAATTGCTAGAAAAAATGTCTGTAGTATGTTAATCAGTGTGCTATTACGTGTAAGTTATGCCTTAATGAAATAAATATTTTTACTGTAATTTCTTTGCTTAGCTCACATTTTAATGTATTTTAGTAGAGCATGACTGAAAAACACCTGTAGAAGTCTTGTGTATAATTCAGTACAGGAAGAAAAACTCCCCAACCTTGTCATCTTGGAAAGATCGTTATCACCTCATACTCTGTATTATACAGACCCAGAGAGGGAGGAAGATGACTTCTCGTTAGGTTGATCCACAGCTTTTCTGAATGGACAGATCAGGAACCAGTTACTCTTTTTGTATTTGTTGACAGTTATCTTGCGGCTGTTACACTCTTACTAACAACATTATAGTGATTCCTTTATATTTGCTTTACAAGGCAGGTGTAGTACGAGTTTTGCAAGTTTTAGTTTTGGAGATGATAACAAAAAAGAAATCATAAGGAGGCTGTACTTAAAGACCACTACAGACAAATCATGAACAAAAAACATATTTTTATCTTACCATGAAATACTGCACCTCCCAAGGTTGCCTGTAACAAAATAAGTACTCATTCCATGTTTTTCTTCTTTTTATCCTTCTCTGCCCTCATA
The DNA here is from genome assembly GCF_019279795.1 of Protopterus annectens. Taxonomy (NCBI): domain Eukaryota; kingdom Metazoa; phylum Chordata; order Ceratodontiformes; family Protopteridae; genus Protopterus; species Protopterus annectens. Next base: position 1,811,852,068 of record NC_056744.1, read on the forward strand.
AAGCAGGCATCCTGATTCTTTGGAAAGATACATCTGTCCCACAATGCCCTATTCAAAGATTCTGAGAACAAGTAGCCCTACCATTTGTTGTCAGACTAGACTTCCATTCATTTAGAATGGAACAACTAAAAAAAAAAAAAAAAGCTGCCAAGTTTGAGAGTCTGCAGATCATTGTGTCACTGACTGGTCTGCACCAAGTTTTACAAATGTTGTTCCTACTGATGTACTACACATTCTCTGAAAGAAGCTTGCAAAAGTGTCAACAAATTACTGAGATAAAAAAGACTTTTTACAAAGCACACGTTTGCAAGTTTCAGTTTCTGGCCAAGTTACTCCTCCCATCTCCCCTCCTTCAGTGAGCTAGAGTCTCACATTTCCAGCTTGGCTAAATTCAACTATTTAGTCAACTTTGCATGACAATCAACATTAAATAAATGACAGCGTGGTATTTATTTATTTTTATTTATTTATCATTTGTTGACCGGGAAAGTCCGACTAGGTTCCACAGAGCCTGTTTTCAGCAGTGGCCCAGGGAGACATGCTCCAGATGCATGTCTTTGGAATGTGGGAGGAAACTGGAGTACCCGGAGGAAACCCACGCGAACACAGGGAGAACATGCAAACTCCACACAGAAGGCACCCCAGCCAAGAATCGAACCAGAGAACCTCTTGCTGTGAGGTGACAATGTTAACCACTGCACTGCCCATGTCACTAAAACTGTTCTTTCATATGTCTCTTCATTAGTCTGGCCAATGTATCCATTTCTTAAAGTAAAACTCCACCTTAGAACTTAAAAAAAAAACATGTTTTCATTGTATCTTTGTTTTTGTGCTATTTTAATGCATCAAAATCACTCCAAGTGCTTCTTTTACAATTTTAATGTGTTTCTCTCAAAATGGCGGATGATGGGACCTGCCTTGGTAACGTGATCTTATTTTCTTGCTTTCACTCCTTCTTCCCAGAATTTTATTTTATTTATTTATTTATTTTACATTTGTTAACCGGGCTAGACCAGCTGGATACATGTCCATTTTCAGCAGAGGCCCGGGGAGAAAAGCTCCGCTACAGAACTAAATAAACATATAAAGATAAAAGATAAAACTAAAATATTTTCAAAATATACAGAAATAAACTAAAGTAAAATGAAACATAAAATTACCAAGGTATGATAGAGGAAACATACAAGTTGAAACTACTGCAGTTAAGTATGGCATATAACTACATTTCTAGCATGGACAGAGATTAAGTTAACGTTACATACACAGTTGCAATATAAGGAAGGTTGAAGAATAAGTTCTTTTTGTGAGTGAAAAAGAGCAGTCAAGCTAGGAGAGGAGGTCTAATTTGCTAAAGTGAGGGAGTAAGAAGAAATGGGTATAGAGGGAAAAGATAGTGTGGGAATAAAGGAAAGGAAAAGGGTTAGTCAGGGTTATGGCACGAGCATAGCCAGTGGTTGGAAAGGAATAGTTTTAGGTTAGTTTTGAATAGTGGGAGAGATGTAAGGCAAGTAAGGTCATTTGGTAGTAGGTTCCATATTTTACCCACTGAGTTGGAAAATAAGGTGTCACCTGCTAAGTTATTAGATAAAGAAGTATGAATCAATATTTTGTTGGATGAGCGTAGGCTCCTCAGATTGTTATAAGGCTTTATGAGGGTGGAGAGCATAGGAGTGTTATCGGGGTGGTAAAGGGCTTTGTGGACAATAGTAAGTTGGTTAAATGTTATTAGTTGAGGTAGCTCTAGCCACCCTAGTTTTTTTAGGTTTAGACAGTGGTGAGTCCTATATGGAGAGTTTTGGGCAAATCTGGCAATATTGTTATAGGCTGTAGATAGTTTGTTGAGATTATATTCGGAGAGATTAGTATAAATGGGGGAGGCATATAATAGAGTAGATATTAAGTGGGTTCTAGCTATAGTAGTTCTGGCTTCAGGTGTTAGGAAAGATTTGATTCTGTAGAGAGAACCTAGTTTTCTGTTAGTAGATTTAATTGTAGCGTTTATGTGGTTATCAAATTTTAGTAGATTGTCACTTGTAATACCTAAGAGTTTGGTGGTAGGTTCTGGATTGATAAGGGTACCATTATTGGATGTCAGTATGAAGTTAAGGGAGGGAGACAAATGAGTGGGTGTAAAAAGCAGGAGTTTGGTTTTCTTAGGGTTGAGGAGGAGACAATGGTTAGAGAACCAATGCTCAATAGTTGTGAAGGTCTTTTGTGTAAGAAAGTGAAGTTCAGATTGTGTTGAGGCAGAGCAAATAATGGTGGTGTCATCTGCATATTGAATGCAAGTTGATAGAGGGGTGGCTAGATGGAGGTCGTTAATAAAAATGGAGAACAGTAGAGGACCTAGAATAGACCCCTGTGGAACCCCTATAGAGGTGGGGAGGAGGTCAGAGAGATGGTTATGCCAGAGAACAGCCTGTTTTCAGTTATCAAGGTAGGATGTGAACCAGTTTATGGCAGGATTGTCAAGAGAGAGAGATTTTAAATGATGGAGGAGCAGTTGATGACTGACCATGTCAAATGCTTTGGACAGGTCTACAAAGAATGCTGAAGAAAGAATATTTTTATTGCGGTTGATGTTGATAGAGTCAATGAAGGATAGTAAGGCTGTGGAAGTACTATGGAATGGCCGAAAGCCATGTTGACAGTTGGCTAGGAGGTTATGGTGTAATAAGTGGTTTAGTAGCTGCTTGTGGATACATTTCTCCATTATTTTTGCAAGAGGGGATAGTAATGCTATGGGGCGGAAGTTGGAATATTCCAAAGAGTCACCACCTTTAAAGAGAGGGATAATATGTGAGATTTTCCAGATAGAGGGAACCACACCTTCGTCTAAGGTCCTATTAATAAGTATGGAGATGGGGTAGGCAATGGCTTTTGTACCTAGTTGGAGGTATTCAGCTGGTAGGTTGTCAGCTGAGGGGGTGGAAGGTTTTAATTTCTGAAGCAAGGATGAGATATAAGATGTGGGTATAGGTTTGAGGTGGAATGGGGGTGGAGTGGGGCTGGGGGTAGGGAGTTTGGAGATATCAGGGCATTGTTGGTTTGCTAGTTTAAGTATACCTGAGGTGAAGAAAGTGTTAAAGGCATTGGCAGTTTGTAATGGGCAGTCAGGGGTAGAGCCTAGTGGATTTGGTGTGGCCACTTTGCCAGGGGAGATTAGCATATTAATAGCAGTCCAAAATTTTTGAGGTTGATGAAGGGATGATTGTTGTAGCTGAGTGTAAAAGTTCTTTTTGTCTTGCAGGATACATTTCAAGTCCTCTTTAGATGACTCATGCCAGACATAAGGAAGTGGTGCTGTTTTATCGTGCCATTAAAATATAACGACAGGACTGTGAAGCACTGTCATCTAAACACACCTTCTGTAAAAGAGCTGCTTCTCTGTTTACCTGACTGAGCCTCATTTATCTGTCTGCCAGAGGTTGTTCTATGCTATAAACAGCTGTTAGCTACTTGCAGCAAAAGAAAGCAGATAAAAACATGTATTTCTAAGAGGAATTCTTTGTAGTCCTTAGAAATCTGACAAACCCTCCCCCACACTCTCATGCTGAGGTGTGAAAACATGCACTGCAGTAAAAATCCTTGCTGTACATTTACAAGTAGCAGGACTCTAAACTTAGTCTGTCTGCTACTTCCCAATGCCTTCAGTGGGAGGATTTTTCTCTCTTGAATGATGCAGACTTAAAATGTGCTTTACTAGTTCCTCAGTTATTTCTGTCATGTTCCCCCTCCTTTTTCTATTTCATATTTATTTATACTTTGGTAACCAGGAAAGTGAACTGGTCCCAGGACCCTTTTCAGCCACAACATAAGCTACACTGGCAAAGATAATAATTATTGAATGCACTTCTCAATACAAATAAAAAAAAATATTGACAGAAAGACATTGACCAAGATTGCATGTGGAACACATAGCCAATGTGTGACAGTGACCAAGTAAATCACTGAGCAACATTTACTAGAATGTATACATTAATAATGCTTAACTATATTATGTTGTTTATTATAAATAATTCATTGTATGCACACACACACACACACACACACACACACACACACACACACACACACACACACACGTGTGTATGTGTTTCTGTATATGTGTATGTATATAAAGTACATGCATACAAAGTTTCTGTATATGTGTATGTATATAAAGTACATGCGTACAAAAGCATGTATGTGTGCGTGTGTGTGTGTATGTTTTTCTGTATATGTGTTTGTATATAAAGTGCATGTGTACAAAAGTGTTTGTGTGTGTGTGTGTGTGTGTGTGTGTGCATTTAAACACAGTTAAGTACTTCTGATTTCCTTTTCTTAGTGTTCTTAATGCAAGCGCACATAGTAAATGTATGTTAAAGTAATCCAGCTGTATATTAGGTTTGCACTCTGACAATGTAAGGACTGACTCATAGTCACTGGGAATCTCTTACAATGGATTTGCACGTACCAGGTGTGCATCCCTCCTCTGGAAGGATGTAAAAAAAAAAGCATAAAAGATCGTTTTATGAATAATATTATCAGTGCACCTAGATGATAGATTTGCCACCTAACTCTCTTTCTGCACTTCTGGCCTGTTTGTGTGTATGTGTGGTGTGTGTGTGTGGGGGGGGGGGTGCTGAAAATGGTAAATGTACTGATACTTTACAAGAAAAAATATTTTCTGACTTTTCTCTAAATGTCACAGAAATCTTTGATAGTACATTTATCTCAACACATAAACTACTCTAAATAACATTTAATGCTTAGAATCTCAATACTGTGCTGCTGCTTATGTAAATTTGTCAGAAGAGTTGGCAATTGCCTTTAAACCCCTGACTGATCTAATTGCTTTGTTTTGCTATGAAGGGGGAGTGTTAAATTCTCCTCCCCTCTGTAATAAAAACAGTGGAAACAATTCCACAGCTTTCTGTCTTTTTTATATCAGCTGCTCTGGTCCTGACATTAGCAGGATTAATTGCCCATCTAAAACTGACAGCAGTATGTGATAGACAGGGTAATATGTAATGTGATATGTCATGCAGGTGGAGGCGAATTTCTCTGCAAAGTATTTGAGAAGTTGAGTTTAAAAAAAAAAAAGTAGGTGGGTTTCCCCTTCCTTTAACTCCATTGCAAGGAAATAAAAGTTTTAAAAAGTTACCTACACAATGTTGGAACCATATTGTAGGGAGAAAAGAATCCTAACGACTGAGTTAAATTGTATGAGAGGGTGTAGTTTTCCTCTCAAATCTGCACAATAAAATATTTGATTTGAATTGCATTTCATTTGCTCACATGGTTATCTTTGCATAGTTATTTTGTTATAGTATAATTTCAACTATGGTATTTAATACTAAACTTTATATAACCAGAACAGTTCTGTTTATTCTTAACGATGACCTCCCATGATCTCATGTGACCCAGTACTTTCTGTTGCTTTATGCAGTTTGTCATAGTTTTATACTTGTAGCATGTCTCTCATCATCTCAGCAGCAGACTCAAGGAGAACGTTTCCAAATCATATACTTTTGAAAGTAGCAATGCTAATGATTTAGTAAGCTCACAAAATAAGACTACATGAATTAGCATTCATTTTCTGAAAAAAAGTCTTTAATTGCAATAAATGTCTTTATTTGTTCATGAGAATCCAACATCCTTTTCAAAAAGCATTATGGATTGTAGTATGTCAGAGCAAAAGTACAAGCCAAAATTAGGGACACCTGTGGGGTACGGTGATAAGCAATACAATACTCCTACTCATCTGTTCTCCATTGCAACTACCCCACATCAGACAGGCATGTACATACTTAATGACACATACATATTGAAACAGTACCAGCAGATGTAGTGGCGAAACCATACTCCAAACAGGGCGCTCAGACAATATACTGATAAACACAGACCAATGTACATCTTAATCAAGCAATGATGAAATCTCTAGGGACCACAGTCACTACAGTTTTACTCTTAATCTCTCCATTTCACAATGCAAAACATACACACTACCCTTACAAAGGCACACTTCCACTCGCCACAAACACACAGCCACCCACACCAACACAAGATACCAGTCAACTTTGAGGTTTTTCCCACCTCTCTGCAAAACACTGCTGTAATGGCTTTGGCAAATGAAAATAATTGATGGATGTCAGCTCAGGACTCCCATCTCTACCTATTGGAGCCATTCTACTGCATTTATGCAAGTGTGCCCCTCAGCAGGGCAGCAAGCAGGTGTCTGTACATATTTGCTCCATAGTTCTTTTACACTCTCATATGTGTTTACAATGACATCTGAAATCAGCCTGTTGAATGAATGCCCTGTTCCTTATCACAGTGTTTTTTTTCTAGCTTGTTGCCACCTCACAGCAAGAGGTTCTCCGGTTCAATCCTCGGCTGGGGTGCCTTCTGTGCGGAGTCTGCATGTACTCCCTGTGGTCGCGTGGGTTTCCCCCGGGTGCTCCGGTTTCCTCCCACATCCCAAAGGCACGCAGTAGGTGGATTGGACTCTCTAAATTGGCCCTTGGTGTAAATGTGTGTGTGTGCCTTCTGTGGAAGGTTTGGCACTGGGCTGGCAACTCGACACTGTAAAACTCCACTGCCAATCGTGAGCGGACAGGTGATCCACTGTGGTGACCCCTAACCAGCAAAAGCCGAAAGAAGAAGACGAAGAAGAAGATTCCTTGTTTTCTTGCTTTTTTACCTGCATCTAGCTGTTGACTTTAAAGACCAAATTAGGTCAACTGGTGCCCTAGGCAAAAGGGCCCCAAGGTGCCCCCTACACCACCTGGTGCCCCCATCATGGTCTACCTACACCAAATAAATACTGGAAAAATGCCCCTGCAACAGTGGCACCCTAGGCGGCTGCCTAGTTGGCCTATACCTAAGGCTGGCTATGAGACCAAGGCAAACACAGTAATGATCCTTTCCCTCATATATAACCCATGATGCCATTGTAAAAGGTAAGCTGAGTGCAGGGCCTTGAATACATTCTTCCTGTCAACTGTACTGTGTGGTGGTGATTTTCTTTTGTGCTCTACCAATTTACTTTTTAACTGAATAAAGTGCAGTGGGTGTAATCCAAGGGAGAAAAGATAGAAGGATAGTAAGAACACCACTAGGTTCTCCCTGTTTGACCATCCTTGGGTCCAGAGAAATAAAGTGCAGTAAAGTACTTTAGATGTAAAACCTTTGTCGATAGATGGACGAGTACAGTTGTACTTCTTTAGATCTAAAACCTGTCGATGGATGGACGAGTACAGTTGTACTTCTTTAAATCTAAAACCTGTGTTGATAGACAGACGAGTGCAGTTGTATTTCTTTAGATCTAAAACCTTTCTCGATAGATGGACGAGTACAGTTGTACTTCTTTAGATCTAAAACCTGTCGATAGATGGACCAGTACAGTTGTACTTCTTTATAGATGGACAAGTACAGTTGTACTTCTTTAGATCTAAAAAATGTCGATAGATGGACGAGTACAGTTGTACTTCTTTAGATTTAAAACCTGTGTCGATAGATGGACGAGTACAGTTGTACTTCTTTAGATGCAAAACCTTTGTCGATAGATGGACGAGTACAGTTGTACTTCTTTAGATGTAAACCCTTTGTCGATAGATGGACGAGTACAGTTGTACTTCTTTAGATGTAAAACCTTTGTCGATAGATGGAAGAACACAGTTGTACTTCTTTAGATGCAAAACATTTGTCGATAGATGGACGAGTACAGTTGTACTTCTTTAGATCTAAAACCTTTGTTGATAGATGGACAAGTACAGTTGTACTTCTTTAGATGTAAACCCTTTGTCGACAGATGGACGAGTACAGCTGTCAGCAGCTGTAACTTAGTGGCTAATGAGGTTAGAGTTAAATTCGCACCTTTTATATTCATTTTGGGGAGGGGCGGGTGCTAGCATCAGGCCAATCTAGTTGGATGGGTCAATCCAAAATCCAGAAGAGAGCACATGCTTCCATGAATCCACTTTCCTACTGAAGTCAGACAGCATCCTACCCCTTTGATGTCTGTCTGTCTACCTACTGTAGCAACCCCCAGTACCTGTACAGCCCACTACCACAGAGCGAGTAAAACTGGCTTTCAGATAGGGTCTTCTCTTCTTGACCTGACCTTGGATATTCCAACTGTTAATTGAACTGACATGCTAATATCACAGAAAGGAACATGTCTTTCATGCCAGCAAGCTGGAAGCTGAAAATATTTAATTTGTGTACAGAAGTTCAGACACCCTCTTGTTCCATGTTGATTTTAATTCCTTCTCTTCAGCAGTATTTTACATCATTCTGTTTATTAAATATTTTTCATTTTGATCATCTTGGATACTGAATCGAAATCCATCCTAGGTGAACTCTTCTACAAAACCATCATTGCATCTTTTTCTTTTTTTGCCCTAACTTTGTTTTGGTTAATTATTTTTTTAATCCTTTCCTCCCTTAGCTATCTAACCTCTACCAGGGCACCCTTCACCCTTTTGTAGCTGCCAGCCCACTTTGCCTCACGTGTTTTGGTGGTGCAGTAAACATCTGTAGTCAAGTGTCTCTCATCCCGTAGAGACTTCTTTATGCCCTGATCCCTTAGCTGGGTTGTGTGCTTCAATGCGTGCATTGTCAGTCAAATGCATCTCTACACATTCCAGATGTGACCTATCCATGATGTCTACACTCAACACTCCCCTTGCAGGAAATCATCGTCTTTGCACCCAAGACTAACTAGCTTCAGGCTTTTACCAACGGATGTTGTTGTGGCAAACAGAAATAATCATGACCCCCCTCCAATCCAACCAGCCACAAGAGGAGCGCAAATCATTCAACTGCTTGTCTTCCTGTTCAGCTGTTCGTTCTCACCCACAAGCCTTGGGCTCAGTAATCAACACAGGAACGCTGACACTACAGTCTGGTGTCTTGCCATCATGCCAGCAGGCTGGTAGGACTGCAGTTCTGTTAAATAACCCTTTATGTTTCACTGCTCAACAGCTTTTTTCCTATTATTTCAGCCTTTAGTATCATTAATCCCTCTCCTCCCACTAGGTTTTGTCAATCCTTCATACTTCTCATCTAAATAAATCTGGAACGTCCACCTCTGTTCCTCCTACCCTGTCCCTGCCAAAGATTTTAAAACCCTGCACCGATACCACTTATCCAGCGCCTTACAACTCTCACTCTAAGTTCAGGTTCAGTAATAATTTGTGTAAAATGGACAATCTCCCAAGCTCCCATTATAAACATGGCTACCACCTTTACAAAACTTAATAAATAAATAAAATAAAATAAAATAAAACAAAAACATTCTGGTGTTTAAAGGGAAATAGCCTGAGTAAAAAAGAAAAAAAAAACATGCTTTGCAGTGTTAATTACTTCTGTGTGCATAAACAGATCATTAGAACAGGCTTTCCATTACTTGTACTTTTCATCACAACTGTATTACTGAAAATAATTTGTGAATGTAATTTAATTCTTACATGCTAAAGTACAGAATACCTTCTGTCTGCCTTTACAGTGAGTTAATTAAAGGTCAGCTATGCCCTAAACCTATTTTTTTTCCGTGGGGTATTTTTCCTGTCTAAAAAATTAGTTGTGTGCTGCTGTGAATGGATAAAGCATGATGTGGATTTTTTTTATTTTATTTATTTTATTTACATTTGTTGACTAGGAGTGTCCGACTGGACGTAGGTCCATTTTCAGCAGAGGCCCGGGCAGAAAAGCTCCTCAGTTAAAATAAACAGACAGTAGTTACATTGGATTACATAGCGATTAACAATTTGATTAACATAGCATTTAATTACAACATATTTACAGGTGAAGAACATAGTACATCACTAGACAACTAGAAGCTTTATCTGTGAAGTACATAACAGACATTAACAAATGTTACAATAAGAAGTTCCTGCTGTATAATAAGTACTAGGCTTATGAGCATCTGAGCTTGCTATAATCAAGCTAGTTAGTGGAGTGGAAAGAAAGGTAGTGGTTGGATGGGTGGGTGATATCAGAGTGGGAGTTGCAAGGGCATAGCCAGCATGTTTTTAGTTGCACTTTTAGTAAAGTTTTGAAGTGGGTACATGATGGTACGGAGGTAATTGTGGATGGGAGGGAGTTCCATAATTTGGCTATGCCGCAAGAAAACAGTGCTTCTCCATCAGAGTTATTGGCTATAGCGATCTGCAAGTGATTTTTGTTGCTGGATCTTAGTGGTCTGGTGGTGCGATAGGGTTGGAGTAGATTCTGGAGGGATGGGACATTTAGTGGATGGTTTACTAGTTTGTGGGCGAGTGAGAGTTGATACCATTGAAGGAGGTGAGGGAGTTCAAGCCAGCCCAGTTCAGCAAGTGAGAGACAGTGGTGACTACGGTAGGATGCCCCTGTGGCGAATTTGACGATTTTATTGTAGCAGGTCTCTAGCTTGTTTAGACCACATTGCCTTAGGTTGGTATATACTGGAGAGGCATAAAGTAGGGTGGAGATAAGGTGGGAATTTGCTATTGAAATGTTTGCTGCTTCGGTGAGAAGTTGCTTATTTCTGTATAACTCTCCTAGTTTTTTGTGGACTTTTTTATGGTCATGACTATGTGAATGTCAAATTTTAGTTTATTGTCTATTTCCCCTCCTAGCAATTTGGTGTGTTCAGTTGGGTATATAGTGGTGTTGTCTTTTGCTGTGATGTTAAAGTGAGAGTTGTTTTGAGTATGTTTGGTGGGTTGGAAGATGAGTAGTTTAGTTTGGGTTGAGTATTAATTGGGCATTTGATAACCAAGTTTCAACAGAGGAAAAGGCTTCCTGTGTGACTTTTTGCAGTTTGGGTAGGGACTGGGCTGAGCAGATTATGGTTGAATCATCTGCGTATTGTATGAGTGTGCCATGTTTGGTGAGAGAGGCTAGCTTATTGGTGAAAACAGAGAAGAGTAGGGGTCCAAGGATGGATCCTTTTGTCCCTTGTTGTGCTGCTCAACAGAACATGCTTGGCTACAGTGAAGTTTTGCAACATTTTGTTTTGCAGTTTAACTTTTTTGCTTTTTCTTTCTCTTGCACATGACATTTTTAATTTCATGCAGCAAGAAAAAATACAAAGAAAGGAGCTTGTAGTCCATTTATTCTTTCCTTCACATTGGAATGCCTAGGAATTTACAGCTGTTTTAGTTTGTACTGTAATTTATAGTTGTGTTCTCTGCTACACTTTGGGGGTTATAAACCTAAGCATTTGGGGATTCAGAGGTCCTTTAACATGTTGTCTCAGAATGGCCAAATAAAACAAGCCAGATACGGTAACTGTTTATTTAAAATCTCAGGACCCACACTGCTAACTCCCAAGATGTGGAGACCAAATGACCAAAAATCTGCACATGCATATAGTTGTTCATCAGTCGTTGTCGACGATGACCAAAGACATCATGTCGAGGACGTTGACTGATTACGGTGTGTCCAGCTGTGGCTGATCAGTCTGATTCGGGCTCGGAAAGCTCTGCTTCATGTTAAGCACAAGTGGTCAGTTGGGCTGTTTGGCAAACAGTTGGCTGTGGATTTACACAGCTCACGCTTCCTCTGTGCCACTGCAGTCCTGCTCTGCTCATAGGAGGCAGCACCTTTGCTGATACAGCTTTCCCAGGTGGGGCGGTCTTGCTCTAGGATTTCCCAGGAATCTGGGTCAGTGCCAAAGCTTATCAGAGAGACTTTCAGCATGTCCTTGAAGCACTTTTTCTGCCCACCTTGTGTGCGTTTGCCTCCTGCAAGTTCACCTATAAAAGAATCTCTTGGGGAGACGTGTGTCAAGCATACATACAAGGTGGCCTGCCCACCTGACTTGGGCTCTCCTCAGCAAAGTGTAGATACTTGGCAGTCCAGCCTGAGATAGAACAGCTGTGTCTGGAACTTTGTCCAGCCAGGTAATTTTCAGCAGCCTTTTTAAGCAGTTTATATGAAAGTGATTCAACTTTTTGGTATGATGCTCATACACAGTCTATGTCTCACAGGCATACAGTGGTGTGAGGAGCTTGCCTTGGTGATGTGTGTGTCTACCTCATTTTCAATGTTCATAAATCTGGACACTGTGCTGCCGAGGTATGTAAACTTGTCAACAGCCTTCAGGATCTCACCTTCAATGGTGATAGTTGGTTCTGCTCATGTCTTCTGTGGTGTGGGCTGATGCAAAACCTCAGTCTTCTTGGTATTAATTGTGAGGCCGAAGTTTCTGCAAGCAGTGGAAAAGCTATTTATACTCTGCTGCATCTGGGGCTCTGTGGCAGTGTTGAGTGTGCAGTCATCTGCAAACAGGAAATCATGCACAAAATCCTCTTCAACCTTGGTCTTGGCCAGTAGCCTCCGCAGGTTGAACAACCTGCCATCAGTCCTGTATCTGATCTTGATGCTGGTTTCTTCATTATTGCAGAAGCCATCTGACAACATGGCCGAGAATATCATGCTGAATAGCATGGTTGCCAGTACACAGCCTTGCTTGACTCCATTGGTAACTGGGAAGGCATCAGAGGAGTCTCCATCATCCAGAACTCGAGCAACCATGCCATCATGGAACTGGCGCACCATACTGATGAATTTGCCTGGGCATCCAAACTTCTCCATTATCCACCATAGTCCCCTCACAACTGACGGTGTCAAAGGCTTTGGTCAGGTCCACGAACATTGTGTAAAGGTCCCTGCTTTGTTCATGGCACTTCTCCTGAAGTTGACGTGCTGCAAATGTCATGTCTACTGTCCCTCGGCCCTCTCTAAAGCCGCACTGACTCTCTGGCAGATGTCCATCTTCCATGTGTTGAATGAGGCAGTTGAAGAGGACTCTGGCAAGAATTTTGCTGGCAATGACCAGGAAAGAGATTCCTCTATGGTTGTCACAAGACTGTCTTTTTCCCTTTCTCTTGTAGAGATGGACGATGGAGGCATCCTTTAACTCCTGAGGGATAACTTCCTGTTGCCACATAGTCGGGAATAGCTCAGTGAGCTTCTGTAACAAGACTGGTCCCCCTGTCTTGTAGATTTCACCTGGAATGGAGTCAGAACCTGGTGCTTTACTATTGGAGAAGCTTAATTGCTTCCTTAACCTCTGATTCCTTTGGAGGTTCTGCCAGGGAGGTGTTAATGGTGACTTGTGGCATGCGGTCAATGGCTTCAGCACTGATAGAGGAAGGCCTATTCAGGACATTGTTGAAGTACTCAGCCAATCTTTCCAGGATGGCTTTCTTTTCAGTGAGCAGGGTGGCAGGGTGGACCTATCAGCAGTGAGCAGTGGTGATGTTCCAAAGGACTGTGGACCATAGATGGTCTTCAGGGCATCATAGAAATGCTTGGAGCTGTTGCTATCAGCGTACTTCTGGATCTCATCTGCCTTTCTGCTGAGCTAGGAATCTTGCATCTCTCTGAGCTTTGCTTGCACCTTGCTTTTAATAGAGTTACAAGCTGCTTTCTTGGAGACGGATATAGTGTCTTGCTGGAGTTTGATGTGAATGCTTCATGCTTCTTATCCAGCAGCTTCTGAATGTCTTCATCATCATCATCGAACCAGTCCTGATGTTTGCATGTGTTCAGGTCCAAATGAGCAAGAGCAGTGTTATAGACCACATCCCTAAAGGCTGCCCAGTCCTCCTCTGCACCGTTGGTGCCAAAGTTGAGTTGGTCGAGCTTACTGTCGAGGTTTTCACTGAAGTTCTGGTGCACAGATTGCCATTCTAACTTGCTGACATTCAGGCACCTATTGGTCTTTTTCCCCTGTGGGCACCGCCTAGGCTGAATGTGCACGTTGAGTTTTGAGAGGATGAATCTGTAGTATGTGCCACACATGGCCTTAGTCACTCTAACATCCTGCCTGCCCTTCTCCTTACTATGACATAATCAATGAGATGCCAGTGCTTGCTGCGTGGATGCAGCCAGGACATATTTTTATGGTTGGGTAGGCAGAAGACTGTGTTTGTGATCAACAGGTCATGAGCTGTGCAGGTCTTCAGAAGTAGATGACCATTGCTATTGCTTTTGCTAACTCCATTTCTCCCAATGACACCCTCCCATGTCTGGTAATCTGCACCAACTCTGGCATTGAACTCACCTAAGATGACAAGCTTATCCGCCTTGGGCACAGATGCTATGTGGGACTCCAAGTCTTCATAAAACTTGTCTTTAATCTCCTCTTGATTTGTCATGGTGGGGGCATATATATCGATGAAGGTGGCATGGTGCTTTCTTTTGAGGGGGAGTTGCAGAGACAGGAGTCAGTCATTGAATCCTTTTGGAAGGCTGGTTAATTTGCTAATCATATTAGATCTGATGGCAAAACCCATTGCTGCTTCACGATGTTCATCACTGCTGTGGCCACTCCAGAAAAAAGTATAACCGGCTTTAACTTCTGTCAGCTGGCCTTCGACTGCAAACCTGGTCTCACTGAGGGCTGCTATCTGGATGTTGTACCTGCCAAGTTCTCTTGTGACAAGTGCTGTCTGTCTCTCAGGTCTGTCTGTTTTGGAGCTATCCATGAGCATGCACACATTCCATGTGACAATGATGAATGAAGTCACCAATATTTTTTTCTTTGTGATTAAACCACATGGTTGGGATCCACGCCTGCTATGGCAAGCAGGCCAGGGGTAAGATGAAGCAGGTTATGTTTAGGAAACCTTTTCTAGCCCCTTCCTTAGATCATGGAGGCGAGCAGAGCAATTCTAAATAGGGCTGCTCAGACACCCAAGGGGGTGCCGAACTCCACTGCTGCTTCGATCCAGTAGGGAGTGACCCATTGCCCTGGGCCGCCTGTGTGTGAGGTTATGGCTACAGCTTCCAGTGTATCCACACCTGCTGCTTCATCATTCGCCCATCACCAGAGGACTTGACTGAGGGGGGAGGGTGATGCCTTGACTTGTGCATGAATTGGATTATAGTAAGAGAGAGTTGCACAGATCATCAGTCTCACTCTCTCATCCCAGCCTATCTTGATCCAGTGGCAAGACGTAGTCAACATGACTGAAGATGGGTTGAGATGCAGTGGATGGCCAGCAGTGTCCTAACGTGTGTCATTGTGTCCTATGTGCTCTCCACAGCACTTTGCCCAGTCCGCTTTCCTGCCCATTGAATCAGTCTGGTGATTTCCTGTGAGCAGTCCACCGGATCCAGTCTTCATATGCATAGGTAGACAAGCCCTGACTCGCTGAGGGTTACAAACCCATCAGCTACCGTCATCTGAATTTGCTGGCCAGTCAAAGCTGATGCCTGGGGTGTGGCCGCCGTTGCATGCAAACAGCTATGAGGAGTCACAGGTGAGAGCTGAGTGTCAGATGAGGACCAAGGTGGATGAACAACTCCGAAGAGCATGACATGTTCGCCCATCAAAGGTACCACCTGTCCCTGGCACCCCATACACATGCATATACAAAGCAAGAGATGGCCATTTTTCTGAATATTCCTTTTTCTCTGAGGTGTGGAGATATTGTATTTGGTATATATAAGTTTGGGGGCTTGCCCCACTTTACAAAAGAAGTTTAAAGAAGTGCAATGTTCAGTATTTTCTGTTCTATATTTTTGTTCTCTTTTCAAATATCTCAGGACTTGATAATGTGAGCCTGAAGACGCCGATAGGGATCCTTAAAAGAAACTTCTAGATGCTCTGTCTAGAGATCAGCCAGGACAGTAGCAATTCTGAGTACTACCTTTTTAAGTAAATACAATGAAGTTATTGCATGAGAAGCTAGGGTAGAACAAGGACAACTACCAAGCATACAGACAGCATGGGAGAAGGTATAACAAGGACAAATACCAAGCATACAGACAGCATGGGAGAAGGTATAACAAGAACAAATGCCAAGCTTACAGACAGCATGGGAGAAGGTACAACAAGGACAAATACAAAGCATATAGACAGCATGGGAGAAGGCAGAACAAGGACAAATACCAAGCATAAAGACAGCATTGGAGAAGGTATAACAAGGACAAATACCAAGCATACAGACAGCATGGGAGAAGGTAGAACAAGGACAACTACCAAGCATAAAGACAGCATGGGAGAAGGTATAACAAGGACAAATACCAAGCATACAGACAGCATGGGAGAAGGTAGAACAAGGACAAATACCAAGCATACAGACAGCATGGGAGAAGGTATAACAAGGACAAATACCAAGCATACAGACAGCATGGGAGAAGGTATAACAAGGACAAATACCAAGCATACAGACAGCATGGGAGAAGGTATAACAAGCACAAATACCAAGCATACATACAGCATGGGAGAAGGTATAACAAGGACAAATACCAAGCATACAGACAGCATGGGAGAAGGTATAACAAGGACAAATACCAAGCATACAGACAGCATGGGAGAAGGTATAACAAGAACAAATACCAAGCATACAGACAGCATGGGAGAAGGTAGAACAAGGACAAATACCAAGCATACAGACAGCATGGGAGAAGGTAGAACAAGGACAAATACCAAGCATACAGACAGCATGGGAGAAGGTATAACAAGGACAAATACCAAGCATACAGACAGCATGGGAGAAGGTAGAACAAGGACAAATACCAAGCATACAGAGAGCATGGGAGAAGGTATAACAAGGTCAAATACCAAGCATACAGACAGCATGGGAGAAGGTACAACAAGGACAAATACAAAGCATATAGACAGCTTGGGAGAAGGTATAACAAGGACAAATACCACGCATACAGACAGCATGGGAGAAGGTATAACAAGGACAAATACCAAGCATACAGACAGCATGGGAGAAGGTATAACAAGGACAAATACCAAGCATACAGAGAGCATGGGAGAAGGTATAACAAGGTCAAATACCAAGCATACACACAGCATGGGAGAAGGTACAACAAGGACAAATGCAAAGCATACAGACAGCATGGAAGAAGGTAGAACAAGGACAAATACCAAGCATACAGACAGCATGGGAGAAGGTAGAACAAGGACAAATACCAAGCAAACAGACAGCATGGGAGAAGGTAGAAGAAGGACAAATACCAAGCATACAGACAGCATGGGAAAAGGTAGAACAAGGACAAATACCAAGCATACAGACAGCATGGGAGAGGTAGAACAAGGACAAATACCAAGCATACAGACAGCATGGGATAAGGTAGAACAAGGACAAATACCAAGCATACAGACAGCATGGGAGAAGGTAGAACAAGGACAAATACCAAGCATTCAGACAGCATGGGAGAAGGTAGAACAAGGACAAATACCAAGCATTCAGACAGCATGGGAGAAGGTATAACAAGGACAAATGCCAAGCATACAGAGAGCATGGGGAAGATATAACAAGGTCAAATACCAAGCATACAGACAGCATGGGAAAAGGTATAACAAGGACAAATACCAAGCATACAGACAGCATGGGAGAAGGTAGAACAAGGACAAATACCAAGCATACAGACAGCATGTGAGAAGGTAGAACAAGGACAAATACCAAGCAAATAGACAGCATGGGAGAAGGTAGAACAAGGACAAATACCAAGCATACAGACAGCATGGGAAAAGGTAGAACAAGGACAAATACCAAGCATACAGACAGCATGGGAGAGGTAGAACAAGGACAAATACCAAGCATACAGACAGCATGGGAGAAGGTAGAACAAGGACAAATACCAAGCATACAGACAGCATGGGAGAAGGTAGAACAAGGACAAATACCAAGCATTCAGACAGCATGGGAGAAGGTAGAACAAGGACAAATACCAAGCATTCAGACAGCATGGGAGAAGGTATAACAAGGACAAATACCAAGCATACAGAGAGCATGGGAGAAGATATAACAAGGTCAAATACCAAGCATACAGACAGCATGGGAAAAGGTATAACAAGGACAAATACCAAGCATACAGACAGCATGGGAGAAGGTAGAACAAGGTCAAATACCAAGCATACAGACAGCATGGGAGAAGGTAGAACAAGGACAAATACCAAGCAAACAGACAGCATGGGAGAAGGTAGAACAAGGACAAATACCAAGCATAAAAACAGCATGGGAGAAGGTAGAACAAGGACAAATACCAAGCATACAGACAGCATGGGAGAAGGTATAACAAGGACAAATACCAAGCATACAGACAGTATGGGAGAAGGTAGAACAAGGACAAATACCAAGCATACAGACAGCATGGGAGAAAGTATAACAAGGACAAATACCAAGCATACAGACAGCATGGGAGAATGTAGAACAAGGACAAATACCAAGCATACAGACAGCATGGGAAAAGGTAGAAAAAGGACAAATACCAAGCATACAAACAGCATGGGAGAAGGTATAACAAGGACAAATACCAAGCATACAGACAGCATGGGAGAAGGTATAACAAGGACAAATACCAAGCATACAGACAGCATGGGAGAAGGTATAACAAGGACAAATACAAAGCATACAGAGAGCATGGGAGAAGATATAACAAGGTCAAATACCAAGCAAACAGACAGCATGGGAAAAGGTATAACAAGGACAAATACCAAGCATATAGACAGCATGGTAGAAGGTAGAACAAGGACAAATACCAAGCATACAGACAGCATGGGAGAAGGTATAACAAGGACAAATACTAAGCATACAGACAGCATGGGAGAAGGTATAACAAGGACAAATACCAAGCATACAGACAGCATGGGAGAAGGTATAACAAGGACAAATACCAAGCATACAGAGAGCATGGGAGAAGGTATAACAAGGTCAAATACCAAGCATACACACAGCATGGGAGAAGGTACAACAAGGACAAATACAAAGCATACAGACAGCATGGGAGAATGTAGAACAAGGACAAATACCAAGCATACAGACAGCATGGGAGAAGGTAGAACAAGGACAAATACCAAGCAAACAGACAGCATGGGAGACGGTAGAACAAGGACAAATACCAAGCATACAGACAGCATGGGAGAAGGTAGAACAAGGACAAATACCAAGCATACAGACAGCATGGGAGAGGTAGAACAAGGACAAATACCAAGCATACAGACAGCATTGGAGAAGGTAGAACAAGGACAAATACCAAGCATACAGACAGCATGGGAGAAGGTAGAACAAGGACAAATACCAAGCATCCAGACAGCATGGGAGAAGGTAGTACAAGGACAAATACCAAGCATTCAGACAGCATGGGAGAAGGTATAACAAGGACAAATACCAAGCATACAGAGAGCATGGGAGAAGATATAACAAGGTCAAATACCAAGCATACAGACAGCATGGGAAAAGGTATAACAAGGACAAATACCAAGCATACAGACAACATGGGAGAAGGAAGAACAAGGACAAATATCAAGCATACAGACAGCATGGGAGAAGGTATAACAAGGACAAATACCAAGCATACAGACAGCATGGGAGAAGGTAGAACAAGGACAAATACCAAGCATACAGACAGCATGGGAGAAAGTAGAACAAGGACAAATACCAAGCATACAGACAGTATGGGAGAAGGTAGAACAAGGACAAATACCAAGCATACAGACAGCATGGGAGAAGGTATAACATGGACAAATACCAAGCATACAGAGAGCATGGGAGAAGGTTTAACAAGGACAAATACCAAGCATACAGACAGCATGGGAGAAGGTATAACAAGAACAAATACCAAGCATACAGACAGCATGGGAGAAGGTATAACAAGGTCAAATACCAAGCATACAGACAGCATGGGAAAAGGTATAACAAGGAGAAATACCAAGCATACAGACAGCATGGGAGGAGGTATAACAAGGACAAATACCAAGCATACAGACAGCATGGGAGAAGGTATAACAAGAACAAATACCAAGCATACAGAGAGCATGGGAAAAGGCATAACAAGGAAAAATACCAAGCATACAGACAGCATGGGAGAAGGTATAACAAGGACAATTACCAACCATACAGACAGCATGGGAGAAGGTATAACAAGGACAAATACCAAGCATACAGACAGCATGGGAGAAGGTATAACAAGGACAAATACCAAGCATACAGACAGCATGGGAGAAGGTATAACAAGGACAAATATCAAGCATACAGACAGCATGGGAGAAGGTATAACAAGGTCAAATACCAAGCATACAGACAGCATGGGAGAAGGTAGAACAAGGACAAATCCCAAGCATACAGACAGCATGGGAGAAGGAATATCAAGGACAAATACCAAGCATACAGACAGCATGGGAGAAGGTATAACAAGCACAAATACCAAGCATACAGACAGCATGGGAGAAGGTATAACAAGGACAAATACCAAGCATACAGACAGCATGGGATAAGGTATAACAAGGACAAATACTAAGCATACAGACAGCATGGGAGAAGGTATAGCAAGGACAAATACCAAGCATATAGACAGCATGGGAGAAGGTAGAACAAGGACGAAGACCAAGCATACAGACAGCATGGGAGAAGGTATAACAAGGACAAATACCAAGCATACAGACAGCATGGGAGAAGGTATAACAAGGACAAATACCAAGCATACAGACAGCATGGGAGAAGGTATAACAAGGACAAATACCAAGCATACAGACAGCATTGGAGAAGGTATAACAAGGTCAAATACCAAGCATACAGACAGCATGGGAGAAGGTAGAACAAGGACAAATCCCAAGCATACAGACAGCATGGGAGAAGGAATATCAAGGACAAATACCAAGCATACAGAGAGCATGGGAGAAGGTATAACAAGCACAAATACCAAGCATACAGACAGCATGGGAGAAGGTATAACAAGGACAAATACCAAGCATACAGACAGCATGGGATAAGGTATAACAAGGACAAATACTAAGCATACAGACAGCATGGGAGAAGGTATAGCAAGGACAAATACCAAGCATATAGACAGCATGGGAGAAGGTAGAACAAGGACAAAGACCAAGCATACAGACAGCATGGGAGAAGGTATAACAAGGACAAATACCAAGCATACAGACAGCATGGGAGAAGGTATAACAAGGACAAATACCAAGCATACAGACAGCATGGGAGAAGGTATAACAAGGACAAATACCAAGCATACAGACAGCATGGGAGAAGGTAGAACAAGGACAAATACCAAGCATACAGACAGCATGGGAGAAGGTAGAACAAGGACAAATACCAAGCATACAGACAGCATGGGAGAAGGTAGAACAAGGACAAATACCAAGCATACAGACAGCATGGGAGAAGGTAGAACAAGGACAAATACCAAGCATACAAACAGCATGGGAGAAGGTAGAACAAGGACAAATACCAAGCATAGAGACAGCATGGGAGAAGGTAGAACAAGGACAAATACCAAGCATTCAGACAGCATGGGAGAAGGTAGAACAAAGAAAATACCAAGCATTCAGACAGCATGGGAGAAGGTATAACCAGGACAAATACCAAGCATACAGAGAGTATGGGAGAAGATATAACAAGGTCAAATACCAAGCATACAGACAGCATGGGAGAAGGTATAACAAGGACAAATACCAAGCATACAGACAGCATGGGAGAAGGTAGAACAAGGACAAATACCAAGCATACAGACAGCATGGGAGAAGGTATAACAAGGACAAATACCAAGCATACAGACAGCATGGGAGAAGGTAGAACAAGGACAAATACCAAGCATACAGACAGCATGGGAGAAGGTAGAACAAGGACAAATACCAAGCATACAGACAGCATGGGAGAAGGTAGAACAAGGACAAATACCAAGCATACAGACAGCATGGGAGAAGGTAGAACAAGGACAAATGCCAAGCATACAGATAGCATGGGAGAAGGTAGAACAAGGACAAATACCAAGCATACAGACAGCATGGGAGAAGGTATAACAAGGACAAATACAAAGCATACAGACAGCATGGGAGAAGGTATAACAAGGACAAATACCAAGCATACAGACAGCATGGGAGAAGGTATAACAAGGACAAATACCAAGCATACAGAGAGCATGGGAGAAGGTATAACAAGGACAAATACAAAGCATACAGACAGCATGGGAGGAGGTATAACAAGGACAAATACCAAGCATACAGACAGCATGGGAGCAGGTATAACAAGGTCAAATACCAAGCATACAGACAGCATGGGAGAAGGTATAACAAGGACAAATACCAAGCACACAGACAGCATGGGAGAAGGTATAACAAGGACAAATACCAAGCATACAGACAGCATGGGAGAAGGTATAACAAGAACAAATACAAAGCATACAGAGAGCATGGGAAAAGGCATAAGAAGGAAAAATACCAAGCATACAGACAGCATGGGAGAAGGTAGAACAAGGACAACTACCAAGCATACAGACAGCATGGGAGAAGGTATAACAAGGACAAATACCAAGCATACAGACAGCATGGGAGAAGGTATAACAAGGACAAATACCAAGCATACAGACAGCATGGGAGAAGGTATAACAAGCACAAATACCAAGCATACAGACAGCATGGGAGAAGGTAGAACAAGGACAAATACCAAGCATACAGACAGCATGGGAGAAGGCAGAACAAGGACAAATACCAAGCATACAGACAGCATGGGAGAAGGTAGAACAAGGACAAATACCAAGCATACAGACAGCATGGGAGAAGGTATAACAAGGACAAATACCAAGCATACAGACAGCATGGGAGAATGTAGAACAAGGACAAATACCAAGCATACAGACAGCATGGGAGAAGGTAGAACAAGGACAAATACCAAGCATACAGACAGCATGGGAGAAGGTAGAACAAGGACAAATACCAAGCATACAGACAGCATGGGAGAAGGTAGAACAAGGACAAATACCAAGCAAACAGACAGCATGGGAGAAGGTAGAACAAGGACAAATTCCAAGCATACAGACAGCATGGGAGAAGGTAGAACAAGGTCAAATACCAAGTATACAGACAGCATGGGAGAAGGTAGAAAAAGGACAAATACCAAGCATACAGACAGCATGGGAAAAGGTAGAACAAGGACAAATACCAAGCATACAGACAGCATGGGAGAAGGTAGAAAAAGGACAAATACCAAGCATACAGACAGCATGGGAGAAGGTAGAACAAGGACAAATACCAAGCATACAGACAGCATGGGAGAAGGTAGAACAAGGACAAATACCAAGCATACAGAGAGCATGGGAGAAGGTATAACAAGGTCAAATACCAAGCATACAGACAGCATGGGAGAAGGTACAACAAGGACAAATACAAAGCATATAGACAGCATGGTAGAAGGTAGAACAAGGACAAATACCAAGCATACAGACAGCATGGGAGAAGGTATAACAAGGACAAATACTAAGCATACAGACAGCATGGGAGAAGGTATAACAAGGACAAGTACCAAGCATACAGACAGCATGGGAGAAGGTATAACAAGGACAAATACCAAGCATACAGAGAGCATGGGAGAAGGTATAACAAGGTCAAATACCAAGCATACACACAGCATGGGAGAAGGTACAACAAGGACAAATACAAAGCATACAGACAGCATGGGAGAATGTAGAACAAGGACAAATACCAAGCATACAGACAGCATGGGAGAAGGTAGAACAAGGACAAATACCAAGCAAACAGACAGCATGGGAGACGGTAGAACAAGGACAAATACCAAGCATACAGACAGCATGGGAGAAGGTAGAACAAGGACAAATACCAAGCATACAGACAGCATGGGAGAGGTAGAACAAGGACAAATACCAAGCATACAGACAGCATTGGAGAAGGTAGAACAAGGACAAATACCAAGCATACAGACAGCATGGGAGAAGGTAGAACAAGGACAAATACCAAGCATCCAGACAGCATGGGAGAAGGTAGAACAAGGACAAATACCAAGCATTCAGACAGCATGGGAGAATGTATAACAAGGACAAATACCAAGCATACAGAGAGCATGGGAGAAGATATAACAAGGTCAAATACCAAGCATACAGACAGCATGGGAAAAGGTATAACAAGGACAAATACCAAGCATACAGACAACATGGGAGAAGGAAGAACAAGGACAAATACCAAGCATACAGACAGCATGGGAGAAGGTATAACAAGGACAAATACCAAGCATACAGACAGCATGGGAGAAGGTAGAACAAGGACAAATACCAAGCATACAGACAGCATGGGAGAAAGTAGAACAAGGACAAATACCAAGCATACAGACAGTATGGGAGAAGGTAGAACAAGGACAAATACCAAGCATACAGACAGCATGGGAGAAGGTATAACAAGGACAAATACCAAGCATACAGAGAGCATGGGAGAAGGTTTAACAAGGACAAATACCAAGCATACAGACAGCATGGGAGAAGGTATAACAAGAACAAATACCAAGCATACAGACAGCATGGGAGAAGGTATAACAAGGTCAAATACCAAGCATACAGACAGCATGGGAGAAGGTATAACAAGGAGAAATACCAAGCATACAGACAGCATGGGAGAAGGTATAACAAGGACAAATACCAAGCATACAGACAGCATGGGAGAAGGTATAACAAGAACAAATACCAAGCATACAGAGAGCATGGGAAAAGGCATAACAAGGAAAAATACCAAGCATACAGACAGCATGGGAGAAGGTATAACAAGGACAAGTACCAACCATACAGACAGCATGGGAGAAGGTATAACAAGGACAAATACCAAGCATACAGACAGCATGGGAGAAGGTATAACAAGGACAAATACCAAGCATACAGACAGCATGGGAGAAGGTATAACAAGGACAAATATCAAGCATACAGACAGCATGGGAGAAGGTATAACAAGGTCAAATACCAAGCATACAGACAGCATGGGAGAAGGTAGAACAAGGACAAATCCCAAGCATACAGACAGCATGGGAGAAGGAATATCAAGGACAAATACCAAGCATACAGACAGCATGGGAGAAGGTATAACAAGCACAAATACCAAGCATACAGACAGCATGGGAGAAGGTATAACAAGGACAAATACCAAGCATACAGACAGCATGGGATAAGGTATAACAAGGACAAATACTAAGCATACAGACAGCATGGGAGAAGGTATAGCAAGGACAAATACCAAGCATATAGACAGCATGGGAGAAGGTAGAACAAGGACAAAGACCAAGCATACAGACAGCATGGGAGAAGGTATAACAAGGACAAATACCAAGCATACAGACAGCATGGGAGAAGGTATAACAAGGACAAATACCAAGCATACAGACAGCATGGGAGAAGGTATAACAAGGACAAATACCAAGCATACAGACAGCATGGGAGAAGGTATAACAAGGTCAAATACCAAGCATACAGACAGCATGGGAGAAGGTAGAACAAGGACAAATCCCAAGCATACAGACAGCATGGGAGAAGGAATATCAAGGACAAATACCAAGCATACAGACAGCATGGGAGAAGGTATAACAAGCACAAATACCAAGCATACAGACAGCATGGGAGAAGGTATAACAAGGACAAATACCAAGCATACAGACAGCATGGGATAAGGTATAACAAGGACAAATACTAAGCATACATTCAGCATGGGAGAAGGTATAGCAAGGACAAATACCAAGCATATAGACAGCATGGGAGAAGGTAGAACAAGGACAAAGACCAAGCATACAGACAGCATGGGAGAAGGTATAACAAGGACAAATACCAAGCATACAGACAGCATGGGAGAAGGTATAACAAGGACAAATACCAAGCATACAGACAGCATGGGAGAAGGTATAACAAGGGCAAATACCAAGCATACAGACAGCATGGGAGAAGGTAGAACAAGGACAAATACCAAGCATACAGACAGCATGGGAGAAGGTAGAACAAGGACAAATACCAAGCATACAGACAGCATGGGAGAAGGTAGAACAAGGACAAATACCAAGCATACAGACAGCATGGGAGAAGGTAGAACAAGGACAAATACCAAGCATACAAACAGCATGGGAGAAGGTAGAACAAGGACAAATACCAAGCATACAGACAGCATGGGAGAAGGTAGAACAAGGACAAATACCAAGCATACAGACAGCATGGGAGAAGGTAGAACAAGGACAAATACCAAGCATACAGACAGCATGGGAGAAGGTAGAACAAGGACAAATACCAAGCATACAGATAGCATGGGAGAAGGTAGAACAAGGACAAATACCAAGCATACAGACAGCATGGGAGAAGGTATAACAAGGACAAATACAAAGCATACAGACAGCATGGGAGAAGGTATAACAAGGACAAATACCAAGCATACAGACAGCATGGGAGAAGGTATAACAAGGACAAATACCAAGCATACAGAGAGCATGGGAGAAGGTATAACAAGGACAAATACAAAGCATACAGACAGCATGGGAGGAGGTATAACAAGGACAAATACCAAGCATACAGACAGCATGGGAGCAGGTATAACAAGGTCAAATACCAAGCATACAGACAGCATGGGAGAAGGTATAACAAGGACAAATACCAAGCATACAGACAGCATGGGAGAAGGTATAACAAGGACAAATACCAAGCATACAGACAGCATGGGAGAAGGTATAACAAGAACAAATACAAAGCATACAGAGAGCATGGGAAAAGGCATAAGAAGGAAAAATACCAAGCATACAGACAGCATGGGAGAAGGTATAACAAGGACAAGTACCAAGCATACAGACAGCATGGGAGAAGGTATAACAAGGACAAATACCAAGCATACAGACAGCATGGGAGAAGGTATAACAAGGACAAATACCAAGCATACAGACAGCATGGGAGAAGGTATAACAAGCACAAATACCAAGCATACAGACAGCATGGGAGAAGGTAGAACAAGGACAAATACCAAGCATACAGACAGCATGGGAGAAGGCAGAACAAGGACAAATACCAAGCATACAGACAGCATGGGAGAAGGTAGAACAAGGGCAAATACCAAGCATACAGACAGCATGGGAGAAGGTATAACAAGGACAAATACCAAGCATACAGACAGCATGGGAGAATGTAAAACAAGGACAAATACCAAGCATACAGACAGCATGGGAGAAGGTAGAACAAGGACAAATACCAAGCATACAGACAGCATGGGAGAAGGTAGAACAAGGACAAATACCAAGCATACAGACAGCATGGGAGAAGGTAGAACAAGGACAAATACCAAGCAAACAGACAGCATGGGAGAAGGTAGAACAAGGACAAATTCCAAGCATACAGACAGCATGGGAGAAGGTAGAACAAGGTCAAATACCAAGCATACAGACAGCATGGGAGAAGGTAGAACAAGGACAAATACCAAGCATACAGACAGCATGGGAGATGGTATAACAAGGACAAATACCAAGCATACAGACAACATGGGAGAAGGTATAACAAGAACAAATACCAAGCATACAGAGAGCATGGGAAAGGGCATAGCAAGGAAAAATACCAAGCATACAGACAGCATGGGAGAAGGTATAACAAGGACAAGCACCAAGCATACAGACAGCATGGGAGAAGGTATAACAAGGACAAATACCAAGCATACAGACAGCATGGGAGAAAGTATAACAAGGACAAATACCAAGCATACAGACAACATGGGAGAAGGTATACCAAGGACAAATACCAAGCATACAGACAGCATGGAAGAAGGTATAACAAGGACAAAAACCAAGCATACAGACAGCATGGGAGAAGGTAGAACAAGGACAAATGCCAAGCATACAGACAGCATGGGAGAAGGTAGAACAAGGACAACTACCAAGCATACAGCGAGCATGGGAGAAGGTATAACAAGGACAAATACCAAGCATACACACAGCATGGGAGAAGGTAGAACAAGGACAAATACCAAGCATACACACAGCATGGGAGAAGGTAGAACAAGGACAAATACCAAGCATACAGACAGCATGGGAGAAGGTAGAACAAGGACAAATACCAAGCATACAGACAGCATGGGAGAAGGTATAACAAGGACAAATACCAAGCATACAGACAGCATGGGAGAAGGTATAACAAGCACAAATACCAAGCATACAGACAGCATGGGAGAAGGTATAACAAGGACAAATACCAAGCATACAGACAGCATGGGAGAAGGTATAACAAGGACAAAGACCAAGCATATAGACAGCACGGGAGAAGGTATAACAAGGACAAATACCAAGCATACAGACTGCATGGGAGAAGGTATAACAAGGACAAATACCAAGCATACAGACAGCATGGGAGAAGCTATAACAAGGACAAATACCAAGCATACAGACAGCATGGGAGAAGGTATAACAAGGACAAATACCAAGCATACAGACAGCATGGGAGAATTTAGAACAAGGACAAATCAAAGCATACAGACAGCATGGGAGAAGGTAGAACAAGGACAAATACCAAGCATACAGACAGTATGGGAGAAGGTAGAACAAGGACAAATACCAAGCATACAGACAGCATAGGAGAAGGTAGAACAAGGACAAATACCCAGCATACAGACAGCATGGGAGAAGGTATAACAAGGACAAACACCAAGCATACAGACAGCATGGGAGAAGGTATAACAAGGACAAATACCAAGCATACAGACAGCATGGGAGAAGGTATAACAAGGACAAATACCAAGCATACAGAGAGCATGGGAGAAGGTTTAACAAGGACAAATACCAAGCATACAGACAGCATGGGAGAAGGTATAACAAGGACAAATACCAAGCATACAGACAGCATGGGAGAAGGTATAACAAGGTCAAATACCAAGCATACAGACAGCATGGGAGAAGGTATAACAAGGACAAATACCAAGCATACAGACAGCATGGGAGAAGGTATAACAAGGACAAATACCAAGCATACAGACAGCATGGGAGAAGGTATAACAAGAACAAATACCAAGCATACAGAGAGCATGGGAAAAGGCATAACAAGGAAAAATACCAAGCATACAGACAGCATGGGAGAAGGTATAACAAGGACAAGTACCAAGCATACAGACAGCATGGGAGAAGGTATAACAAGGACAAATACCAAGCATACAGACAGCATGGGAGAAGTTATAACAAGGACAAATACCAAGCATACAGACAGCATGGGAGAAGGTATAACAAGGACAAATATCAAGCATACAGACAGCATGGGAGAAGGTATAACAAGGTCAAATACCAAGCATACAGACAGCATGGGAGAAGGTAGAACAAGGACAAATCCCAAGCATACAGACAGCATGGGAGAAGGAATATCAAGGACAAATACCAAGCATACAGACAGCATGGGAGAAGGTATAACAAGCACAAATACCAAGCATACAGACAGCATGGGAGAAGGTATAACAAGGACAAATACCAAGCATACAGACAGCATGGGATAAGGTATAACAAGGACAAATACTAAGCATACAGACAGCATGGGAGAAGGTATAGCAAGGACAAATACCAAGCATATAGACAGCATGGGAGAAGGTAGAACAAGGACAAAGACCAAGCATACAGACAGCATGGGAGAAGGTATAACAAGGACAAATACCAAGCATACAGACAGCATGGGAGAAGGTATAACAAGGACAAATACCAAGCATACAGACAGCATGGGAGAAGGTATAACAAGGACAAATACCAAGCATACAGACAGCATGGGAGAAGGTATAACAAGGTCAAATACCAAGCATACAGACAGCATGGGAGAAGGTAGAACAAGGACAAATCCCAAGCATACAGACAGCATGGGAGAAGGAATATCAAGGACAAATACCAAGCATACAGACAGCATGGGAGAAGGTATAACAAGCACAAATACCAAGCATACAGACAGCATGGGAGAAGGTATAACAAGGACAAATACCAAGCATACAGACAGCATGGGATAAGGTATAACAAGGACAAATACTAAGCATACAGACAGCATGGGAGAAGGTATAGCAAGGACAAATACCAAGCATATAGACAGCATGGGAGAAGGTAGAACAAGGACAAAGACCAAGCATACAGACAGCATGGGAGAAGGTATAACAAGGACAAATACCAAGCATACAGACAGCATGGGAGAAGGTATAACAAGGACAAATACCAAGCATACAGACAGCATGGGAGAAGGTATAACAAGGACAAATACCAAGCATACAGACAGCATGGGAGAAGGTAGAACAAGGACAAATACCAAGCATACAGACAGCATTGGAGAAGGTAGAACAAGGACAAATACCAAGCATACAGACAGCATGGGAGAAGGTAGAACAAGGACAAATACCAAGCATACAGACAGCATGGGAGAAGGTAGAACAAGGACAAATACCAAGCATACAAACAGCATGGGAGAAGGTAGAACAAGGACAAATACCAAGCATACAGACAGCATGGGAGAAGGTAGAACAAGGACAAATACCAAGCATTCAGACAGCATGGGAGAAGGTAGAACAAAGAAAATACCAAGCATTCAGACAGCATGGGAGAAGGTATAACCAGGACAAATACCAAGCATACAGAGAGTATGGGAGAAGATATAACAAGGTCAAATACCAAGCATACAGACAGCATGGGAGAAGGTATAACAAGGACAAATACCAAGCATACAGACAGCATGGGAGAAGGTAGAACAAGGACAAATACCAAGCATACAGACAGCATGGGAGAAGGTAGAACAAGGACAAATACCAAGCATACAGACAGCATGGGAGAAGGTAGAACAAGGACAAATACCAAGCATACAGACAGCATGGGAGAAGGTAGAACAAGGACAAATACCAAGCATACAGACAGCATGGGAGAAGGTAGAACAAGGACAAATACCAAGCATACAGATAGCATGGGAGAAGGTAGAACAAGGACAAATACCAAGCATACAGACAGCATGGGAGAAGGTATAACAAGGACAAATACAAAGCATACAGACAGCATGGGAGAAGGTATAACAAGGACAAATACCAAGCATACAGACAGCATGGGAGAAGGTATAACAAGGATAAATACCAAGCATACAGAGAGCATGGGAGAAGGTATAACAAGGACAAATACAAAGCATACAGACAGCATGGGAGGAGGTATAACAAGGACAAATACCAAGCATACAGACAGCATGGGAGCAGGTATAACAAGGTCAAATACCAAGCATACAGACAGCATGGGAGAAGGTATAACAAGGACAAATACCAAGCATACAGACAGCATGGGAGAAGGTATAACAAGGACAAATACCAAGCATACAGACAGCATGGGAGAAGGTATAACAAGAACAAATACCAAGCATACAGAGCATGGGAAAAGGCATAAGAAGGAAAAATACCAAGCATACAGACAGCATGGGAGAAGGTATAACAAGGACAAGTACCAAGCATACAGACAGCATGGGAGAAGGTATAACAAGGACAAATACCAAGCATACAGACAGCATGGGAGAAGGTATAACAAGGACAAATACCAAGCATACAGACAGCATGGGAGAAGGTATAACAAGCACAAATACCAAGCATACAGACAGCATGGGAGAAGGTAGAACAAGGACAAATACCAAGCATACAGACAGCATGGGAGAAGGCAGAACAAGGACAAATACCAAGCATACAGACAGCATGGGAGAAGGTAGAACAAGGACAAATACCAAGCATACAGACAGCATGGGAGAAGGTATAACAAGGACAAATACCAAGCATACAGACAGCATGGGAGAATGTAGAACAAGGACAAATACCAAGCATACAGACAGCATGGGAGAAGGTAGAACAAGGACAAATACCAAGCATACAGACAGCATGGGAGAAGGTAGAACAAGGACAAATACCAAGCATACAGACAGCATGGGAGAAGGTAGAACAAGGACAAATACCAAGCAAACAGACAGCATGGGAGAAGGTAGAACAAGGACAAATTCCAAGCATACAGACAGCATGGGAGAAGGTAGAACAAGGTCAAATACCAAGCATACAGACAGCATGGGAGAAGGTAGAACAAGGACAAATACCAAGCACACAGACAGCATGGGAGAAGGTAGAACAAGGACAAATACCAAGCATACAGACAGCATGGGAGAAGGTATAACAAGGACAAATACCAAGCATACAGAGAGCATGGAAGAAGGTATAACAAGGACAAATACCAAGCATACAGACAGCATGGGAGAAGGTATACCAAGGACAAATACCAAGCATACAGACAGCATGGGAGAAGGTATAACAAGGTCAAATACCAAGCATACAGACAGCATGGGAGAAGGTATAACAAGGACAAATACCAAGCATACAGACAGCATGGGAGATGGTATAACAAGGACAAATACCAAGCATACAGACAACATGGGAGAAGGTGTAACAAGAACAAATACCAAGCATACAGAGAGCATGGGAAAGGGCATAGCAAGGAAAAATACCAAGCATACAGACAGCATGGGAGAAGGTATAACAAGGACAAGCACCAAGCATACAGACAGCATGGGAGAAGGTATAACAAGGACAAATACCAAGCATACAGACAGCATGGGAGAAAGTATAACAAGGACAAATACCAAGCATACAGACAGCATGGGAGAAGGTATAACAAGGACAAATACCAAGCATACAGACAGCATGGAAGAAGGTATAACAAGGACAAAAACCAAGCATACAGACAGCATGGGAGAAGGTAGAACAAGGACAAATACCAAGCATACAGACAGCATGGGAGAAGGTAGAACAAGGACAACTACCAAGCATACAGCGAGCATGGGAGAAGGTATAACAAGGACAAATACCAAGCATACACACAGCATGGGAGAAGGTAGAACAAGGACAAATACCAAGCATACACACAGCATGGGAGAAGGTAGAACAAGGACAAATACCAAGCTTACAGACAGCATGGGAGAAGGTAGAACAAGGACAAATACCAAGCATACAGACAGCATGGGAGAAGGTATAACAAGGACAAATACCAAGCATACAGACAGCATGGGAGAAGGTATAACAAGCACAAATACCAAGCATACAGACAGCATGGGAGAAGGTATAACAAGGACAAATACCAAGCATACAGACAGCATGGGAGAAGGTATAACAAGGACAAAGACCAAGCATATAGACAGCATGGGAGAAGGTATAACAAGGACAAATACCAAGCATACAGACTGCATGGGAGAAGGTATAACAAGGACAAATACCAAGCATACAGACAGCATGGGAGAAGCTATAACAAGGACAAATACCAAGCATACAGACAGCATGGGAGAAGGTATAACAAGGACAAATACCAAGCATACAGACAGCATGGGAGAATTTAGAACAAGGACAAATCCAAGCATACAGACAGCATGGGAAAAGGTAGAACAAGGACAAATACCAAGCATACAGACAGCATGGGAGAAGGTAGAACAAGGACAAATACCAAGCATACAGACAGCATGGGAGAAGGTAGAACAAGGACAAATACCAAGCATACAGACAGCATGGGAGAAGGTAGAACAAGGACAAATACCAAGCATTCAGACAGCATGGGAGAAGGTAGAACAAGGACAAATACCAAGCATACAGACAGCATGGGAGAAGGTATAACAAGGTCAAATACCAAGCATACAGACAGCATGGGAGAAGGTATAACAAGGACAAATACCAAGCATACAGACAGCATGGGAGAAGGTATAACAAGGACAAATACCAAGCATACAGACAGCATGGGAGAAGGTATAACAAGAACAAATACCAAGCATACAGAGAGCATGGGAAAAGCCATAACAAGGAAAAATACCAAGCATACAGACAGCATGGGAAAA
Organism: Protopterus annectens; assembly: GCF_019279795.1. NCBI lineage: Eukaryota > Metazoa > Chordata > Ceratodontiformes > Protopteridae > Protopterus > Protopterus annectens. The sequence goes on from NC_056744.1 coordinate 1,811,885,641, forward strand.
GGTATAACAAGGACAAATACCAAGCATACAGACAGCATGGGAGAAGGTATAACAAGGACAAATACCAAGCATACAGACAGCATGGGAGAAGGTATAACAAGGACAAATACCAAGCATACAGACAGCATGGGAGAAGGTATAACAAGGACAAATACCAAGCATACAGACAGCATGGGAGGAGGTATAACAAGGACAAATACCAAGCATACAGACAGCATGGGAGAAGGCAGAACAAGGACAAATACCAAGCATACAGACAGCATGGGAGAAGGTAGAACAAGGACAAATACCAAGCATACAGACAGCATGGGAGAAGGTAGAACAAGGACAAATACCAAGCATACAGACAGCATGGGAGAAGGTATAACAAGGACAAATACCAAGCATACAGACAGCATGGGAGAACGTAGAACAAGGACAAATACCAAGCATACAGACAGCATGAGAGAAGGTATAACAAGGACAAATACTAAGCATACAGACAGCATGGGAGAAGGTATAGCAAGGACAAATACCAAGCATATAGACAGCATGGGAGAAGGTAGAACAAGGACAAATACCAAGCATACAGACAGCATGGGAGAAGGTATAACAAGGACATGGGGGAGGGGTGAATGCAGGCTAAAAACAAAAGTGCATCACCTTGTCTATCTCATCAGGTAATTTGCATTTAAAAAATGTCAAGCATTCCAGGATCCTCAATCACTAATACTCCACCCCTTGACAAAAGCACTTATACAAAAATTAAATTCCATTTTAACAAAGTTATTGTGGTACCAAAAAAAGGCTAGAATCTCTCAACAATGACACACTTTAGGTTGTGAAGATGGAGGTATAGCTTTTGGAAAACTAGATCTCCGAGTTGAGAGCCTGGAGTTATGAAATCTAGCAAATGTGATTGCCCTCAGAAATATGGTGTTTAGGAGGCAAACTTTGTGTCCATAGAGATGGTGGCATGAAAGGCAGATCGTGGAGCCTGTCCAGCATAATGCTCAGATCCCAATGAAGAGGAGGTGAGATGTCCTTCCATATCTCTGTTGCAGTATTCTTCACCTAAGGAATCTTCTGCCAGGGATAGCCCAATGTCTGGCAAATATACCAAAGCCTTCAGCTCTTATAGGCACTGTACATCACACACATGCTCCCATGCATGACATATGGCATAAAGGTGATGTACGGACACAGATACTCACGTCACACACATGCTGCCATGTACGACATATGACATAAAGGTGATGTACGGACACAGATACTCAGAACTTCTTTGCCATCAGTCTGAATGCCATTATCGAACATCAGTCTGAATGCCCTTCTGCTGTGCTGGTTACCAAGCCATGCTTTTAGCTAAGTGCCCTGTTGGGGCTTTTTCTCTTCCTTTTCTTATTGTTGTTGTGTTCATGTCATCCAAGAAGGGACAATGTCAGTGTGGGAGGCAGATTCCCTGTAAAGGCTGTCACAACCAGTGTCTCTTGTTTGGATGCTTCCCATGATCACATGCAATGTTCTACCTGCCAGGCATTTGTGTCTAAGACTCTACATAGTTACTTCTCCTCCTCATCCATATACCTGGAGAACCAGTGTCTTACATTGTTGGCTTAGGGTGCTATGGCTGAATCATCCTGTTCCAAGGGCCAGCAGTTTGCCAAGAAGGCCAAAAAAGTTAGGCCTGATCAGACTGCTGTACAGCCTCCCCTAGATGTCTGTCTCAAGACTGGTAAAGGTTTAGAGGACTGCCCAATGCTTATTTCAGATTCCTCTGCTGAAATAATTTGAGGCCAGCACAGATCCAGCCTCTTGCACATCCTCAGGTGGTGTTCAAATATCTGTGCCTGATGTTAAGGGGTAACCTCTGCTGATTATATCAGAAGGACCAAGGGGGTTTCCTCAGATCTTAGTAAGGGTGGAGATTTCTGTAATCATTATAGAATTGTGTCAGGGCTCTGACCCTCTGAGGGTGTTTTGAGTGGACATACCACAGGAAAAGAAACAAAAGATGAAGCATATCTCCCCTGTTGCGAAGGATCCCCCAATGTGAATGGCAGGATTTCACTCAGGGTTTATTTAATCCTTTGATGACCTCAAAGCTACATCAAGAGATCTCTGTTCCTGCTCCTCCCTGGTCGTCTAGTCCAGTTCAGAGGCCCAGGGAATTAGATTCCTCAAATGAGGATCTGGACTCAGAGGAAGGATCCCTGGTTTATTCTTAACAAATCGCTTCCCCTTTGGACTATGGTTCTGAGGAGGAAGACTCCTTAGGTCCAGACTCCGCTTTGGAAGAGATCTCCTTTGGGGATACTATTGCCTGTACAATGGACTATTTTAAATGGGATTGTTCTCAAGTCTCTTATAATCAAATAAAGGTACTGGGAGCACCCACAGATGGAGTCTCCCAAACCATCTGTGGTTCCCCCTGTTCTGGCTGCTCTTTGGATACCTTTTTGGCAGCTTCTGTAACCCTTGAATCTCAGCCTCCTGCATATAAGAAGCCAGATAGGTTCTATAAAGTACCTGAGGATTGCAAGTTTCTTTATAAATGCTCCCCCTGCTAATCCTGCTGTAGTGTCAGTCTCTTCTGACAAGCCATCCAAGATGTTGCCCTCCACAGTCTGTTGCCTTTTGATAAGGATGGTACGACCATAGAAAGGCTGGGCAACAAAGTTTACACAGGTGCCACATTATCCTTTAGGGCCACTAACTAGCAGACCCACACAACAAGTTATCCTTTGGCTGTCCTTTTTCAGGTTTCTAAGGTGGTTTCTGACCTTCCTGACACTGAGGGGAAGTCTTCGTCCCTTTCCCTGCTGGTTTCCTCTTCACAAGTTGCCCACCATTCAATCAAATGCAGCTATGATGCAGCTGATGCCCCAGGGCTGCTGCCTTTAGTTCAGTTATGAAGCGTTACTCTTAGCGTTATCTTCAGGCTTTGTCTAATGACATTAAGGCCAAACCTTTGAAAACTCCTTTGGATAACAAACTTTTGGATCTGCTGCTGCTGACCTTTTCAAGTCTGTCCAGGTCAAGAGCAAATCCTTGCAGGAGCTTAAACATATATTTGTTTTTCACATTCCTAAATTTTATAGGAAATATACCTCCAAGTCTACCTTTGTTTGTAGGCAATCTCAACCTCATCCCAAGGGCAAGAAGGGCTCTAGGGTGGTGCCTCCTGCTAAGTCTAGTCAGACTCCCACCTCCCAGAAGCCTTCTGTTCAGGACAAACCTGGTCCTGACTGTTTGTTTACTCCTTCCTTCAAGCAGATTCCCCTGTCCCTCCATCTTTCCTTGTCTTTTCCAAATTGTCTACTAATCACTTCAGACTCCTGGGTTCTGTCTATTAACTGTGAGGGATATTTCTCAGTTTGGAAGTCTCTTCCTCCCTTTTCAAGTATTCTTCAACTTCCTTGGGAACAGTTGTCTCATTTCCCAGAGGTTCTTCACAATCTTTTTACTCACGGCACCATTCAAGCTGTGCCTCCCATCCAGTTAGGGAAGTGATTTTATTCCAGGATGTTTTTGGTCCCATGAAAGGAGAGTACATGGAGACCAATTCTGGATCATTCCTTGTTTAAAACCTTTCTCAAGATTCTTTCCTTTCTGATGTTATCGCTTCAAACAATGTTTCCTGTTCTTCTCCCGCCACCCCCACCCCCAGGCCTTTCTTGTATTTCTGGATTTCAAGGATGCATAACTTGGCATCCCCATCCATCCTCTTTCCAGGAAATGTTTACATTTCTGTGTCTCTTCCTTGCTTTTTCAGTTTCCTGATTTGCCGTTTGGCCATTCTACTGCCCCAAGGGTATTCACCAAATGTCTTGATCCTGTCATTGCCCTTTTCAGGATTCCAGGTATTCAAATTTTTTCCTAATTAGACATCCTTCCTTCAGCAGTCTACTTCAGGATCTCAGCTTTACTACTTGCCTGTTACACAGTCTGGAGTTCACTGTAAACCTACATAAATCAGTTGTGACACCTTCCCAGGATCATAGTTTCCTCAGCTACAGATGTCTGACAGTTCTCATGTTGGTATCTCTGCCTACCCCCAAGGCTCTGTCTCTAATAACCTTTTTCCAGTCCTTTCTTCCCCTGGCATCTGTCATGGGCTGCAGATGTCTGACAGTTCTCATGTTGGCAACTCTGCCTACCCCCAAGGCTCTGTCTCTAATAAACTTTTTCCAATCCTTTCTTCCTCTGGCATCTGTCACGGTCAGGGAATTTCTCAAGATCCTGGGTTCATGGCTTCCACCATTCCCATGTTCCATCTCACCCGGCTTCATATGAGGAAATTTCATTGGTACCTGAAATCATTTTGGCTTCAACACTGCCATCCCCTGGACTTCCTGGTACTTTTCCTTTCCTGTCTTAAGCTAGTTTCAGTGGTAGCTTCATCAACGTTCTTTCAACCTGGAGTTTCCTTCTTCAAGCTCCACTTCCCACTCAGGAACTCTTTACAGATGCCTCAGACGGGGGGGGGGGGGGGTGCTTCCTATGGCTCCCTAAAGCTTCATGGTCTCTGGCCTCCTCATCAGAGGTCAGACCACATCAACATAAAGGAGATGGGGGCTCTGCTTCTGGCTCTGCAAGCTTTTCATTACCTTTTTCATCCCAGGCCTGTCGAGGTTTTTAGACAATACCACAGTGATGTGGTATGTGAACAAGCAGTGGGGCATAATGTCCTATCTTCTTTGCAGGCTAGCGCTCAGGTCTGGAATCTAGCTATCCGGTATTAAGTGACTCTTCAGGCAGTTTACATTCCCTCAGAGCACAATCTTGTGACAGACTCCTTGAGAAGGTCCAGTACACAGGCTCATGAATGGATGTGTCACAGAGATGTCTTCCTGGACATTGTTCATCAGTGGATTATTTGTCAGGTAGATCTTTTTGCCTCCCCTCTGAACAGACAACTTTGTCTATTCTGTTTCAGAGTCCCAAGTCTTCTGGATTGGAAATTGGATACCCTGTCTTTCATTTGGAATGGGATGCTTCTGTATGCCTCCCCCCACCTTCCTATTTTACCATGAGTTCTGCACAAGATTGGGCATTACTCTCCCAAAATTTTGTTGGTGACTCCCTTTTGGCCCAGACAGCATTGATTCCCCCTTCTCACTCACTCAGCCTGGGCCACTCACCACAAGTTACCTCACCGGGTGGATATTTTCACATAAGACAAGGGTCTTTTATCCATCCTTACTTGTCCACTTTTCAAATGACACTGTGGGTGATAGTGTTTTGATCCCATTTAGGCACCTCTTTTCTGAGGACATGCTTTGGGTTCTGCAGGAGACCAGGAAACCCACTAGCAGGAAATAGTATATGTCTAAATGAAAAAGATTGTCTGTCTATTGCCCCTCTCACCATCAGGATCATCTATCAGTGGAGTTTCCTGTTGTTCTGTCTTATTTGTGTAATCTGCTCCATGCTGGGTTGGCATGTTCTTCAGTGAAAGCTCAGTTTCTCCTTGTCTGCCCTTGACTCCTTCTCTGGCATCTAGGTTTGAGGTCAAGCAATTCCTTAAAGACGTCCTTCATATCAGGCTTCCCAGGAAGCCTATTTCACCTTCTTGGGATCTCAGTTTTGTACTTGTAAGCCTAACCAAGACTCCTTTTGAGCCTACTTGTTCAGTTTCCTTGCAACTTTGTACTTGGAAGACTGTACTTTAGCCAAGATGGTATCTGAGCTTCGGACTGTCATGGCCATTCCTCCTGTTTCATTTTTCCAGAGACAAGGTAGCTGTTCATACTAATCCTTCTTTTATGCCCAGCATTATCAGAGTTTACCCTTAATCATTTTTTTTCTTTCCTTCCTTTTTTTTCTTCTTCTTTGCAGTTTGCTAGTAAGAAGGTTCTTCACACACTGGATTTGCATAGACAGCTCAGATATTTGGATAAAAATAAAGATATACAGATCTGAGCAGCTTTTTCTTTCCTTTTATCCCAGGTCTTTGGTTTTGGCAGTTTCTAAGCAAACCATTTAATCCTGGATTTCTAGTAATTTCCTTTTGTTATTAGTTTCATGGCAAATGTCTTTCCTCATCTGTAAAGGCACATTCTACTAGGGGAGTTGCTTTCTCCGGTGCCTTTTTCAAGGGTCTGGATATCAATTCCATCTGTGAGGCTGCTACTTGGTCTTCTCTTTATACTTTCACTAAACATTATATGTTGGTTGTTGTTTCTAGGGCCAGGGCAGGCTTTGCCAGGGCTATTCTGCATGGGTTTGTGGAAGGTTCTTCTCTGCCTTCATCTTCCCAGGCATCCTTTTGAGATGTTGTACTCTCCCTTAGGTGAAGAATAATGCAACAGTGATGTAGAACGACAGTACCGATGTGTAAAATCTTGCCATAACTGTAGATGTCCTTCTCTTCACTGTTCCAGTATTCGGCCCCTCCCTCCTTTCCTCTCTGTCCTGATTTTTGCCCTTAGTTCTGGTTGCCCTCCTGGCCAAGAGGCCCTTCTCCTTTCTTCCTTTATTTTTCCTTTTGGATGCACATGTACGTATTTGTTCCTGAGGGTATTCTGTTCCTCGGAGGGCTTTTTCAGTTCTAAGTATCTGCTTCCATATGTCATCTTTCTGCCCTATGTCATCCAAGAAGTGCAGATGTGTGACATAAAATGTCTGTAAGACTTGAAGGCTTTGGTATACTGGCCAGATGTGGGGCTGACGATGGCAGGAGATCCCTTAGGTGAAGCATACTGCAACAGTAAAGAGAAGGACATCTACTGTTATAGTAAGATTTTGCACAGATGTACTTTCTTCACCGAAGGACAGATGGAGAATATACCTTTCAGCGGCTGATCAGAAAGTAAGCCTGAGTTCTACATTCTACCTTTTCATAAAGATCACAAGTGCCTTAATGGCAGAAGTGTGCACCCTGACTGTGGAATAGCTGGGAAAGAGCAGTGCTAAAGGCCAGCAGCATGCCAGTCTGTGTAACACAGGAAGTAGATCCCAGAGGTGCAGAGTTATTCTTCTTTAGCAGAGGAAGTGGATGCACTAGTAAGGCCACACAAGCAGAAACTTGAGCAATGTTGAATAAAGGCACCCAGATAGTTTAAGTGGTAGTTAGGAACAAGTGAGCTACTAAAACACAGAAACTTCCAAGCATACTTAGATATACTACCAACACATGTAATTCCATATGAACTGCAGAATAAGACCGTCCCAGATGCACTGAATGTAAAGAAAAGCACTTTTGGTGAACATCATTGAAGTAGTACTGTTAATGAATTTTAATTGTGCCCTGACGTAGGAATGGAGTCGAGTCCTGTCTTTGTATTACACAATCCTATACATTTGGACACATGATCAGTTTAGTAGTATGTACAATTCTGAGGAACTTAGCATAAAGTAGGTCCCAGGGATACTGAAGTCATTCTTTAACTGTATAAGGCACTGGTGCAGATTCTGGTTGTATTTGGCTTAGAGAATGGATCCCAAAATTGATATGGTCATTCCTTCGTTGTACAGGACACTGCTAAGGCCACACTTGGGGTATTCTGTACAGTTCTGGGAGTATATACCATTAGTAATGGATTCCTAGAGATCCTGAGATTATCGTTCTGTTGTAGAGGGCACTATTTGGGTCACATGTGGGGTACTACATTCAGTTTCAGAGGTACACAACATGCAAAGTGGATTCTAGAGATGATGCTGTATGCTTTCATTGTAAAGGAGACTAGTAAGATCACATTGGGGTACTGCAGACAGTTTCAGGGGTACACAACATGCAAAGTGGATTCTAGAGATGATGCTGTATGCTTTCATTGTAAAGGAGACTAGTAAGATCACATTGGGGTACTGCAGACAGTTTCAGGGGTACACAACATGCAAAGTGGATTCTAGAGATGATGCTGTATGCTTTCATTGTAAAGGAGACTAGTAAGATCACATTGGGGTACTGCAGACAGTTTCAGGGGTACACAACATGCAAAGTGGATTCTAGAGATGATGCTGTATGCTTTCATTGTAAAGGAGACTAGTAAGATCACATTGGGGTACTGCAGACAGTTTCAGGGGTACACAACATGCAAAGTGGATTCTAGAGATGATGCTGTATGCTTTCATTGTAAAGGAGACTAGTAAGATCACATTGGGGTACTGCAGACAGTTTCAGGGGTACACAACATGCAAAGTGGATTCTAGAGATGATGCTGTATGCTTTCATTGTAAAGGAGACTAGTAAGATCACATTGGGGTACTGCAGACAGTTTCAGGGGTACACAACATGCAAAGTGGATTCTAGAGATGATGCTGTATGCTTTCATTGTAAAGGAGACTAGTAAGATCACATTGGGGTACTGCAGACAGTTTCAGGGGTACACAACATGCAAAGTGGATTCTAGAGATGATGCTGTATGCTTTCATTGTAAAGGAGACTAGTAAGATCACATTGGGGTACTGCAGACAGTTTCAGGGGTACACAGCATGCAAAGTGGATTCTAGAGATGATGCTGTATGCTTTCATTGTAAAGGAGACTAGTAAGATCACATTGGGGTACTGCAGACAGTTTCAGGGGTACACAACATGCAAAGTGGATTCTAGAGATGATGCTGTATGCTTTCATTGTAAAGGAGACTAGTAAGATCACATTGGGGTACTGCAGACAGTTTCAGGGGTACACAACATGCAAAGTGGATTCTAGAGATGATGCTGTATGCTTTCATTGTAAAGGAGACTAGTAAGATCACATTGGGGTACTGCAGACAGTTTCAGGGGTACACAACATGCAAAGTGGATTCTAGAGATGATGCTGTATGCTTTCATTGTAAAGGAGACTAGTAAGATCACATTGGGGTACTGCAGACAGTTTCAGGGGTACACAACATGCAAAGTGGATTCTAGAGATGATGCTGTATGCTTTCATTGTAAAGGAGACTAGTAAGATCACATTGGGGTACTGCAGACAGTTTCAGGGGTACACAACATGCAAAGTGGATTCTAGAGATGATGCTGTATGCTTTCATTGTAAAGGAGACTAGTAAGATCACATTGGGGTACTGCAGACAGTTTCAGGGTACACAACATGCAAAGTGGATTCTAGAGATGATGCTGTATGCTTTCATTGTAAAGGAGACTAGTAAGATCACATTGGGGTACTGCAGACAGTTTCAGGGGTACACAACATGCAAAGTGGATTCTAGAGATGATGCTGTATGCTTTCATTGTAAAGGAGACTAGTAAGATCACATTGGGGTACTGCAGACAGTTTCAGGGGTACACAACATGCAAAGTGGATTCTAGAGATGATGCTGTATGCTTTCATTGTAAAGGAGACTAGTAAGATCACATTGGGGTACTGCAGACAGTTTCAGGGGTACACAACATGCAAAGTGGATTCTAGAGATGATGCTGTATGCTTTCATTGTAAAGGAGACTAGTAAGATCACATTGGGGTACTGCAGACAGTTTCAGGGGTACACAACATGCAAAGTGGATTCTAGAGATGATGCTGTATGCTTTCATTGTAAAGGAGACTAGTAAGATCACATTGGGGTACTGCAGACAGTTTCAGGGGTACACAACATGCAAAGTGGATTCTAGAGATGATGCTGTATGCTTTCATTGTAAAGGAGACTAGTAAGATCACATTGGGGTACTGCAGACAGTTTCAGGGGTACACAACATGCAAAGTGGATTCTAGAGATGATGCTGTATGCTTTCATTGTAAAGGAGACTAGTAAGATCACATTGGGGTACTGCAGACAGTTTCAGGGGTACACAACATGCAAAGTGGATTCTAGAGATGATGCTGTATGCTTTCATTGTAAAGGAGACTAGTAAGATCACATTGGGGTACTGCAGACAGTTTCAGGGGTACACAACATGCAAAGTGGATTCTAGAGATGATGCTGTATGCTTTCATTGTAAAGGAGACTAGTAAGATCACATTGGGGTACTGCAGACAGTTTCAGGGGTACACAACATGCAAAGTGGATTCTAGAGATGATGCTGTATGCTTTCATTGTAAAGGAGACTAGTAAGATCACATTGGGGTACTGCAGACAGTTTCAGGGTACACAACATGCAAAGTGGATTCTAGAGATGATGCTGTATGCTTTCATTGTAAAGGAGACTAGTAAGATCACATTGGGGTACTGCAGACAGTTTCAGAGGTACACAACATGCAAAGTGGATTCTAGAGATGATGCTGTATGCTTTCATTGTAAAGGAGACTAGTAAGATCACATTGGGGTACTGCAGACAGTTTCAGGGGTACACAACATGCAAAGTGGATTCTAGAGATGATGCTGTATGCTTTCATTGTAAAGGAGACTAGTAAGATCACATTGGGGTACTGCAGACAGTTTCAGGGTACACAACATGCAAAGTGGATTCTAGAGATGATGCTGTATGCTTTCATTGTAAAGGAGACTAGTAAGATCACATTGGGGTACTGCAGACAGTTTCAGGGGTACACAACATGCAAAGTGGATTCTAGAGATGATGCTGTATGCTTTCATTGTAAAGGAGACTAGTAAGATCACATTGGGGTACTGCAGACAGTTTCAGGGGTACACAACATGCAAAGTGGATTCTAGAGATGATGCTGTATGCTTTCATTGTAAAGGAGACTAGTAAGATCACATTGGGGTACTGCAGACAGTTTCAGGGTACACAACATGCAAAGTGGATTCTAGAGATGATGCTGTATGCTTTCATTGTAAAGGAGACTAGTAAGATCACATTGGGGTACTGCAGACAGTTTCAGGGGTACACAACATGCAAAGTGGATTCTAGAGATGATGCTGTATGCTTTCATTGTAAAGGAGACTAGTAAGATCACATTGGGGTACTGCAGACAGTTTCAGGGTACACAACATGCAAAGTGGATTCTAGAGATGATGCTGTATGCTTTCATTGTAAAGGAGACTAGTAAGATCACATTGGGGTACTGCAGACAGTTTCAGGGGTACACAACATGCAAAGTGGATTCTAGAGATGATGCTGTATGCTTTCATTGTAAAGGAGACTAGTAAGATCACATTGGGGTACTGCAGACAGTTTCAGGGGTACACAACATGCAAAGTGGATTCTAGAGATGATGCTGTATGCTTTCATTGTAAAGGAGACTAGTAAGATCACATTGGGGTACTGCAGACAGTTTCAGGGGTACACAACATGCAAAGTGGATTCTAGAGATGATGCTGTATGCTTTCATTGTAAAGGAGACTAGTAAGATCACATTGGGGTACTGCAGACAGTTTCAGGGGTACACAACATGCAAAGTGGATTCTAGAGATGATGCTGTATGCTTTCATTGTAAAGGAGACTAGTAAGATCACATTGGGGTACTGCAGACAGTTTCAGGGGTACACAACATGCAAAGTGGATTCTAGAGATGATGCTGTATGCTTTCATTGTAAAGGAGACTAGTAAGATCACATTGGGGTACTGCAGACAGTTTCAGGGGTACACAACATGCAAAGTGGATTCTAGAGATGATGCTGTATGCTTTCATTGTAAAGGAGACTAGTAAGATCACATTGGGGTACTGCAGACAGTTTCAGGGGTACACAACATGCAAAGTGGATTCTAGAGATGATGCTGTATGCTTTCATTGTAAAGGAGACTAGTAAGATCACATTGGGGTACTGCAGACAGTTTCAGGGGTACACAACATGCAAAGTGGATTCTAGAGATGATGCTGTATGCTTTCATTGTAAAGGAGACTAGTAAGATCACATTGGGGTACTGCAGACAGTTTCAGGGGTACACAACATGCAAAGTGGATTCTAGAGATGATGCTGTATGCTTTCATTGTAAAGGAGACTAGTAAGATCACATTGGGGTACTGCAGACAGTTTCAGGGGTACACAACATGCAAAGTGGATTCTAGAGATGATGCTGTATGCTTTCATTGTAAAGGAGACTAGTAAGATCACATTGGGGTACTGCAGACAGTTTCAGGGGTACACAACATGCAAAGTGGATTCTAGAGATGATGCTGTATGCTTTCATTGTAAAGGAGACTAGTAAGATCACATTGGGGTACTGCAGACAGTTTCAGGGTACACAACATGCAAAGTGGATTCTAGAGATGATGCTGTATGCTTTCATTGTAAAGGAGACTAGTAAGATCACATTGGGGTACTGCAGACAGTTTCAGGGGTACACAACATGCAAAGTGGATTCTAGAGATGATGCTGTATGCTTTCATTGTAAAGGAGACTAGTAAGATCACATTGGGGTACTGCAGACAGTTTCAGGGGTACACAACATGCAAAGTGGATTCTAGAGATGATGCTGTATGCTTTCATTGTAAAGGAGACTAGTAAGATCACATTGGGGTACTGCAGACAGTTTCAGGGGTACACAACATGCAAAGTGGATTCTAGAGATGATGCTGTATGCTTTCATTGTAAAGGAGACTAGTAAGATCACATTGGGGTACTGCAGACAGTTTCAGGGGTACACAACATGCAAAGTGGATTCTAGAGATGATGCTGTATGCTTTCATTGTAAAGGAGACTAGTAAGATCACATTGGGGTACTGCAGACAGTTTCAGGGTACACAACATGCAAAGTGGATTCTAGAGATGATGCACTCTGCTTTCATTGTAAAAGACTAGTAAGATCACATTGGGGTACTGCAGACAGTTTCAGGGGTACACCACAGTTTTGTTATTTATTGGTTTCTTTACTGTGCAAAGTGGATTCTAGAGATGATGCTGTATGCTTTCATTGTAAAGGAGACTAGTAAGATCACATTGGGGTACTGCAGACAGTTTCAGGGGTACACAACATGCAAAGTGGATTCTAGAGATGATGCTGTATGCTTTCATTGTAAAGGAGACTAGTAAGATCACATTGGGGTACTGCAGACAGTTTCAGGGTACACAACATGCAAAGTGGATTCTAGAGATGATGCTGTGTGCTTTCATTGTAAAGGAGACTAGTAAGATCACATTGGGGTACTGCAGACAGTTTCAGGGGTACACAGCATGCAAAGTGGATTCTAGAGATGATGCTGTATGCTTTCATTGTAAAGGAGACTAGTAAGATCACATTGGGGTACTGCAGACAGTTTCAGGGGTACACAACATGCAAAGTGGATTCTAGAGATGATGCTGTATGCTTTCATTGTAAAGGAGACTAGTAAGATCACATTGGGGTACTGCAGACAGTTTCAGGGTACACAGCATGCAAAGTGGATTCTAGAGATGATGCTGTATGCTTTCATTGTAAAGGAGACTAGTAAGATCACATTGGGGTACTGCAGACAGTTTCAGGGGTACACAACATGCAAAGTGGATTCTAGAGATGATGCTGTATGCTTTCATTGTAAAGGAGACTAGTAAGATCACATTGGGGTACTGCAGACAGTTTCAGGGGTACACAACATGCAAAGTGGATTCTAGAGATGATGCTATATGCTTTCATTGTAAAACAGACTAGTAAGATCACATTGGGGTACTGCAGACAGTTTCAGGGGTACACAACATGCAAAGTGGATTCTAGAGATGATGCTGTATGCTTTCATTGTAAAGGAGACTAGTAAGATCACATTGGGGTACTGCAGACAGTTTCAGGTGTACACAACATGCAAAGTGGATTCTAGAGATGATGCTGTATGCTTTCATTGTAAAGGAGACTAGTAAGATCACATTGGGGTACTGCAGACAGTTTCATGGGTACACAACATGCAAAGTGGATTCTAGAGATGATGCTGTATGCTTTCATTGTAAAGGAGACTAGTAAGATCACATTGGGGTACTGCAGACAGTTTCAGGGGTACACAACATGCAAAGTGGATTCTAGAGATGATGCTGTATGCTTTCATTGTAAAGGAGACTAGTAAGATCACATTGGGGTACTGCAGACAGTTTCAGGGGTACACAACATGCAAAGTGGATTCTAGAGATGATGCTGTATGCTTTCATTGTAAAGGAGACTAGTAAGATCACATTGGGGTACTGCAGACAGTTTCAGGGGTACACAACATGCAAAGTGGATTCTAGAGATGATGCTGTATGCTTTCATTGTAAAGGAGACTAGTAAGATCACATTGGGGTACTGCAGACAGTTTCAGGGGTACACAACATGCAAAGTGGATTCTAGAGATGATGGAGTTGACTGTGTCAGTCCAAGTTATGTACGAAGCCAAGTACAAAACGGAGCCAAAAACCAGAGTGATTGAAGTCACTCTGTTTAGAAGGACGAAAATGTACTATTGGAATAAAAGGCGTTAATGTGATTTACACTCTGGTTTTTGGCTCCGTTTTGTACTTGGCTTCGTACATAACTTGGACTGACACCGTCAACTCCATCCGTTTGTTCCCAGAGCTGCTGTTTTTTTGTTATTTATTGGTTTCTTTACTGGGAGTTGCCTTCGGTTTCTTTCTTGGATTCTAGAGATGATGCTGTATGCTTTCATTGTAAAGGAGACTAGTAAGATCACATTGGGGTACTGCAGACAGTTTCAGGGGTACACAACATGCAAAGTGGATTCTAGAGATGATGCTGTATGCTTTCATTGTAAAGGAGACTAGTAAGATCACATTGGGGTACTGCAGACAGTTTCAGGGGTACACAACATGCAAAGTGGATTCTAGAGATGATGCTGTGTGCTTTCATTGTAAAGGAGACTAGTAAGATCACATTGGGGTACTGCAGACAGTTTCAGGGGTACACAGCATGCAAAGTGGATTCTAGAGATGATGCTGTATGCTTTCATTGTAAAGGAGACTAGTAAGATCACATTGGGGTACTGCAGACAGTTTCAGGGGTACACAACATGCAAAGTGGATTCTAGAGATGATGCTGTATGCTTTCATTGTAAAGGAGACTAGTAAGATCACATTGGGGTACTGCAGACAGTTTCAGGGGTACACAGCATGCAAAGTGGATTCTAGAGATGATGCTGTATGCTTTCACTGTAAAGGAGACTAGTAAGATCACATTGGGGTACTGCAGACAGTTTCAGGGGTACACAACATGCAAAGTGGATTCTAGAGATGATGCTGTATGCTTTCATTGTAAAGGAGACTAGTAAGATCACATTGGGGTACTGCAGACAGTTTCAGGGGTACACAACATGCAAAGTGGATTCTAGAGATGATGCTGTATGCTTTAATTGTAAAGGAGACTAGTAAGATCTCATTGGGGTACTGCAGACAGTTTCAGGGGTACACAACATGCACAGTGGATTCAAGAGATGATGCTGTGTGCTTTCATTGTAAAATAGACTAGTAAGATCACATTGGGGTACTGCAGACAGTTACAGGGGTACACAGCATGCAAAGTGGATTCTAGAGATGATGCTGTATGCTTTCATTGTAAAGGAGACTAGTAAGATCACATTGGGGGTACTGCAGACAGTTTCAGGGGTACACAACATGCAAAGTGGATTCTAGAGATGATGCTGTATGCTTTCATTGTAAAGGAGACTAGTAAGGTCACATTGGTGTACTGCAGACAGTTTCATGGACATGTGTCATGAAGAGTGGGTTCCAGAGGTGTTTAGGTCATCTTTGAATCATATAGAACAGTGGCAATACCACACCTGTTGTATTGGGTATAGCACTAAGAGTATGTAGCATGAATAGGGGTTCTAGAGATCCTGATATCTTCCTTACATGGTCACATCTAGGCTCACATGTCATGTATTGTGTACAGTGTAAGAGGAACATACCATGAGGATTGGTTACGGAGATACCAAGGTCATCCCTGTGTTCTGCTGGACAGCGGTAAATCCACATATGTGCTACTGGTTGCTGTTCTGATGGTACACAGCATGTAGAGTGGAACTCAGAAATGCTAAGGTCATCTTTCCATGCTAAGGTCATCTTTCCATTCTACAGGGTAATAGTAAGGCCACTGCTAAAAAACAGTATTTATTTCTGTCAGCAAGTTGGGAAATTATGTTGGTAGAAAGTCTGTAGTACCTTGAACACAGTACTCTTATATCATAGAGGCAGGGGGACAGATTTCCAAAGCACAGCCACACCAAAGAATGTTTCCCACCTGGAAGGGAGTTGTAGGTTATGGTATTTGGTGAATCTGTACACCTAGGATCAGCTGGTCATTGTGCTGCTGTCCATGTGGGACATATGGTTCACACAAGTGAGAGTTGTAGGCAGCAGTTCCTCCTGTCCATTACCTTTGATAGTGTTAGTTTACAGATTTTTGTCTGATGGCAGAAATAATATATTTGGCATTTCACAGTGGTAAAAGTTTGCTTGTCACACATGCCTTACCAGTAGCAGATAAGATAAACAGCTTGTAAGTGTTGCTAAGCTCATGAACCCCCAGATGTAAAACCAAAAACACTATTGATAGCAAGCATATAAAGTACGTAGCACCCACCAACAGATTCTAATAATGTGATGAAAATGAGATGAATGGAGTCGGTGAACAAGAGCAAATGTCTCAATCACATAAGAATTTCTTTTCTTTTGCTTCATTTGTCAAAACTGTATTACTTTGTTGTACTGCTATATTTATTGACATCTTCTTCTTTCAGCTGCTCCCGTTAGGGGTCGCCACAGCGGATCATCTGTTTCCATTTCTTCCTGTCCTCTGCATCTTGCTCTGTCACACCAACAACCTGCATGTGTCCTCTCTCATCGCATCCATAAACCTTATCTTAGGCCTTCCTCTTTTCCTGTTATCTGGCAGCTTCATCCTTAGCATCTTTTTCCTAAAATACTCTGCATCCCTCCTCAGCACATGTCCAAACCAACATAATCTTACCTCTCTGGCTTTGTCTCCAAACCTCAAACCAAAATAGACAAAAAGAAGCTGTGGTAAAACAAAACTGGATACGCTCCAAACCAACGGCTTGCTCTGTAGTACAAAATCACTGAATCTGTAAATCCAGAATACATAAACTTTTATTAAGCACAACACACAAGCTTTTCGTCAGTATCACACCAACTTCTTCAGAAACGGAAAACAGCGTACACGCAAACAACTGCCTTAAATACAAAATTAAAAAAAAGTCACATGGTCTCTGTATTCTACAGGACTACATATCAACCCAACAGTGAATGCCGAATACAATATATTAGGAATTAACTGCATCTAGCAACTAAAATGTTATGTTAAAAATGAATATGTTAAAAATTAAATTTAAAATGTCCCTACATGATGTGAGAACAAAGACTCACACTATATGAGTATGCTGGTGAAGTATACAGACAAATTTTAAAACAATAAAAATTGCAGGACCACAACATTATGCCCCTATAAGTAAAGTGCTGTTGCACATTTGCAAATTTATAATTGTTTTACTATTTCTTCAGTTTCACAGTTTCGGGACAGTTTATCCTAGGACAGTAAACAGCTCCGTGACTTTTTCCATCAAAATTGGTGCTGAACAGATTTGCTAACTGTTGTAAGCTTCAGATTTATTTTGTTTTGTTTGCAACAGGACTTTACTTATAGGAGCATAATGTTGTGGTCCTGCAATTTTTATTGTTTTAAAACTTGTCTGTATACTTCACCAACATACTCATACATTGTGAGTCTTTGTTCTTACATCATGTAGGGACGTATTAATTTTTAACATAACATTTTAGTTGCCAGATGCAGTTAATTCTTAATTTATTGTATTCAGCATTTAATGGCGGGTTGATATGTAGTCCTGTAGAATAGAGACCATGTGACTTTTTAAAATTTTGTATTTAAGGCAGTTGTTTGTGTGTACACTGTTTTCCGTTTCTGAAGAAGTAGGTGTGATACTGATGAAAAGCCTGTGTGTTGTGCTTAATAAAAGTTTATGTATTCTGGATTTACGGATTCAGTGATTTTTTTACTACAGAGCAACCCATTGGTTTGGAGCGTATCCAGTTTTGTTTTTGTCTCCAAACCTTCCAACCTGGGATGACCGTCTAATATACTTATTCCTAATCCTGTCCATCCTCGTCACACACAATGAAAATCTTAACATCTTCAACTCTGCCACGTCAAGCTCTGACTCCTGCCTTTTTGTCAGTGCCACTGTCTCCAACCCATATAATATAGCTGGTCTCACTACCCTCTTGTAGATCTTCCCTTTCACTCTTACTGGTACTCGTCTGTCACAAATCATTCCTGACACTCTTCTCCACACACTCCATCTTGCCTGTACTCTCTTCTTCACCTCTTTTCAACACTCGCCATTACTCTGAACTGTTGATCCCAAGTACTAAAACTCAACCACCTTCACCACCTCTACTCCCTACATCCTCACCATTCCTCTATCCTCCCTCTCATTCACACATACATATTCTGTCTTAGTCCTGCTGACCTTCATTCCTCTCCCCTCTAGAGCATATCTCCACCTCTCCAGGGTCTCCTCTACCTGTTCCCTACTCTCATTACAGATCACAATGTCATCTGCAAACATCATAGTCCACGGTGACTCCTGTCTGATCTCGTCTGTCAACCTGTCCATCACCATTGCAAATAAGAAAGGGCTCAGAGCTGATCCTTGATGTAATCCCACCTTCACTTTAAACGCGTCCATCACTCCCACCGCAGACCTTACCACTGTCACACTACCCTCGTACATATCCTGTACCACTCTTACATACTTCTCTGACACTCCTGACTTCCTCATACAATACCACAACTCCTCTCTAGGCACCCTGTCATATGCTTTCTCTAAGTCCACAAAGACACAATGCCACTCCTGACCTTCTCTGTACTTCTCCATCAACACTCTCAGAGCAAACATCGCATCTGTAGTGCTCTTTCCTGGCATGAAACCATACTGCTGATCACTAATCATCACCTCCCTTCTTAACCTAGCTTCCACTACTCTTTCCCATAACTTCATGCTGTGACTGATCAATTTAATCCTTCTGTAGTTACTACAGCTCTGCACATCACCCTTATTCTTAAAAATCGGTACCAAAACACTTTTTCTCCATTCCTCAGGCATCCTCTCACTTTCCAAGATTTCATTAAACAATCTAGTTAAAAACTCCACTGCCATTTCACCTAAACACCTCCATGCTTCCAAAGGTGTGTCATCTGGACCAACAGCCTTTCCATTCTTTATCCTCTTCATAGCTATCCTTACTTCCTCCTTGCTAATCCACTGGACCTCCAAAGCCAAATGGTACAGTGGTTAAGATGTATACCTTTCACTCACAAGGTGCAAGGTTTGAATCTCACCACTGGAAAGAGCTTTACAATTTGAAGGTGTATATTTTCTAAAAGAATCACAGGCCTAAAGCAGATGCCCTATGCTGACCGCCTTAAAAAACTCCAGCTATACTCTGTTGCATATCTTCTACTCAGAGGCGATCTCTGCTTAACATACAAGGCCATGTCAAACCCAGAGCTGTTGGACATGCTACACTTAAAGAAATCCCAATCCCTCAGAGCTACACGGTCCAGGGATCTAAACCTTGTCATCACAATAAACAAAACATGCTGGAGGGATAGGTTCCTGACCCAGAGACTCCCCAGACTCTGGAATAGATTGCCCATACATGTCAAGCAGAGTGCCTCTTTGGACCTCTTCAAGAGGAACCTTGACGATTGGATGGGAGAAAGGAAATTCACCCCAGGGATCACGTCAGTTGCCCTGCTAGACAGGGGTCCAGGAAAGTAAATAATGTGGGAAGAAATAGCCAGGGAATTGTTATGGCTAGGCTTGTATAGGCCCTAGGGCTGATAGCCTAGTACCAACCTATGAACCTATGAACCTATGAACCTTCATGATTCACTATCCGCACATTATCCAACCTTCTCTCCCTCTCATTCTCTTCATTCATCAGCCCCTCAAAGTACTCTTTCCATCTGCTCAACACACTCTCCTCACTTGTATGTTTCCCTCATTATCCTTTATCACCCTTATCTGCTGCACATCTTTACTAGCTTGGTCCCTCTGTCTAGCCAATCGGTACAGGTCCTTTTCTCCCTCCTTAGTGTCCAACCTTTCATACAACTCTTCATATGCCTTATCCTTAGCCTTCGCCACCTATCTCTTTGCCATGCACCTCATGTCCTTATACGCCTGTCTACTTTCTTCATCTCTGTGACAATCCCACTTTTTCGCCAACCTCTTTCTCTGTATACTCTCCTGTACTTTCTCATTCCACCACCATGTCTCCTTGTCCTCCTTCCACTTTCCAGATGTCACACCAAGCACCTTTCTAGCCATCTCTCTTACGAGCTCTGCTGTAGTACCCCAGCTATTCTGTAACTCTTCACTGCCACCCAGTGCCTGTCGTAACTCTTCCCTGAACTCCACCTCACAATTACCCTTTTTCAATTTCCACCATTTGATCCTTGGTGCTGCCCTCACACTCATCCTCCTCTTCTTGATCACCAATGTCATCCTACAAACCACCATCCTATGCTGCCTAACTACACTTTCCCCTGCCACCACTTTACAGTCCCCAATCTCCTTCAGACTGGCCCTTCTACATAAGATATAATCCACCTGTGTGCATCTTCCTCCACTCTTGTATGTCACCCTATGCTCCTCCCTCTTGTTAAAATATGTATTCACCACAGCCATGTCCATCCTTTTCACAAAATCCACTACCATCTGACCTTCTGCATTCCTTTGCTTAACACCATACCTACCCATCACTTCCTCATCCCTTCAGCAACATGCCCATTGAAATCTACTCCAATCACCAGTCTCTCACCCTTGGGGACAGTCATTACCACTTCATCCAACACACTCCAAATTTTTTTTCTCATCCATCTCACACCCAACTTGTGGAGCATATGCACTAACAACATTCATCATTACACTATCGATTTCCAGCTTCATAAACATCACTCTATCCAACATTCTTTTCAGCTCCAAAACACTTCTAGCATACTGTTCCTTCAGGATAACCCCTACACCATTTCTCCTCCCATCCACACCATGATAAAACAATTTGAACCCACCTCCGATACACCTAGCCTTGCTCCCCTTCCATCTGGTCTCTTGCACACACAATATACCAACCTTCCTTCGGTCCATCACAAGAGCTAGCTCTCTCCCTATACCAGTCATACAGCCAACATTTAAAGTTCCGACCCTCACTATCACAGTCCTAGCCTTTACCTGCCTTCGGGTATGCCTTCCCCCTCTTCTCCTCCTTCGGCCAACAGTAGCCCAATTTCTGCCAGCACCCTGTTGGCCAAGAATACTGGTGGCAGTCGCTGTTAACCCGGGCCTCGACCGATCTGGAAATGTATATCTATACTGTTGTCCGCATGTATGATTTGGCAAAATTTTACGCTTGATGCCCTTCCTGACGCAACCCTCCCCATTTATCCGGGCTTGGGACCGGAACAAAGAAATGCACTGGCTTTTGCATCCCCAGTGGCTGGGTTGCTATATTTATTGAGATGTACTGTAAATATTTTTCAATTTTTTTCAATAGTTAATCTTATTGTAAGGTTTGTGGAACTTTTCTCCCCAGGTCTCCGCTAAAAAAGGGCTATTCCAGTTCAGTCAGTCAATCCCGTCAACAAATGTAAAATAAATAAATAAATTTTCAGATGGGAGCAAAGAGTGGTACTGAGTGATACTGAGGTGTTATAGGGCATGACATATAGCTGCTTGAAAGCAGGGCTTGCAGCACAAAGTGTGGCACTGAGTGATACTGAGGTGTTGTAGGGCACTGCATGTAGTCCCTTGAAAGCGGGGCTTGCAGTGCAAAGAGTGGTACTGAGTGATACTGAGGTGTTATAGAGCACGACATATAGCTGCTTGAAAGCAGGGCTTACAGCACAAAGAGTGGTACTGAATGATACTGAGGTGTTGTAAGACATGACATATAGCTGCTTGAAATCAGGGCTTACAGCACAAAAAGTGGTACTGCGTGATACTGGGGTGTTCTAGAGCATGACATACAGCTGCTTGAAAGCACGGTTTGCAGCACAAAGAGTGGTACTGAGTGATACTGAGGTGTTTTAGAGCATGACATATAGCTGCTTGATAGCACGGCTTACAGCACAAAGAGCGGTACTGAGTGATACTGAGGTGTTATAGGGCAGACATATAGTTGCTTGAAAGCAGGGCTTGCAGTGCAAAGAGTGGTATTGAGTGATACTGAGGTGTTATAGAGCATGACATATAGCTGCTTGAAAGCAGGGCTTACAGCACAAAGAGTGGTATTGAGTGATACTGAGGTGTTCTAGAGCATGACATATAGCTGCTTGAAAGCAGGGCTTGCAGCGCAAAGAGCAGTTCTGAGATATACTGAGGTGTTATAGAGCATGACATATAGCTGCTTGAAAGCACGGCTTACAGCACAAAGAGCGGTACTGAGTGATACTGAGGTGTTATAGGGCAGACATATAGCTGCTTGAAAGCAGAGCTTGCAGTGCAAAGAGTGGTATTGAGTGATACTGAGGTGTTATACAGCATGACATATAGCTGCCTGAAAGCAGGGCTTACAGCACAAAGAGTGGTACTAAGTGATACTGAGGTGTTCTAGAGCATGACATATAGCTGTTTGAAAGCAGGGCTTGCAGCACAAAGAGTGGTACTGAGTGATACTGATGTGTTCTACAGCATGACATATAGCTGCTTGAAAGCAGGGCTTGCAGCACAAAGAGTGGTACTGAGTAATACTGAGGTGTTATAGGGCACGACATATAGCTGCTTGAAAGCAGGGCTTACAGCACAAAGAGTGGTACTGTGTGATACTGAGGTGTTCTAGAGCACGACATATAGCTACTTGAAAGCAGGGCTTGCAGCACAGAGTGGTACTGAGTGATACTGAGGTGTTCTAGAGCACGACATATAGCTGCTTGAAAGCAGGGCTTACAGCACCAAGAGTGGTACTGAGTGATACTGAGGTGTTCTAGAGCATCAAGAGAAAAAAACACACACTATTGGATCAAAATCCAAATGAAATCCCCACAAAAAACAGAAAAAAAAGCAGCACAAACTGACTTAGAAATTTTTTCTTTACTGAATTCGGATTCTGGTACCTCGGCCTTCGCCTTCAAATGGAACAATATTACAAAATGCAAAACAGTTTAAATACACCTTGCACAGCCAATTAAACAATTAATCAATCAAAATAAATACTCCATAATTAAAGAAATATACATATATATATATTTTATAAGTAAATAAATAATAAATTATTACACTCCACAGAATAAATATTTTATATATTATAATTCTAAATTCATACCATTGGGGAATAGTGTTCCAAAATTTACAATAAACCTTGATTCCATACTCAATAATTTATCCTGAAAATTGAAATTATTTTCACCCATTCCCCATGGTTTAGCCAAAATACTGAATTTAAAACCAGAATGGTCCCCCTCATGGAACTGACAGAAATGGCAAGCAACTGGACTATCCAGTCTCTTATTCCTAATGTCCCCAAGATGTTCCAATATTCTTAATTTAACCTTACGTTTTGTTTGTCCTATATACCATTTTGGTTCTGAACAACTGCAACCTAAAATATAAATCACCCCAGACGAATTACAGTCAAAGTGATCTAACGCATGGTAAACAACCCCATTAATACTCTGACCATCTAAATTGATAATTTTATCACAAATTTTACATTTTTTACAAGCAAAAGAGCCTGCATTAGATACTCTCTCCTTCCTGCCCTTACTTCTTAGTAATTCTTTCAGATTTTTACATCTTGTATGGGAGAAAACAATGTTATGTGGTACAATGTTCCCTAAAAGTTCATCACTAGTTATAATGGGCCACAGGTTCAAAACTATTCTCTTCAAAATTGAAGAAAAAGGGGAAAATTTATTTACAAAAAATATTTTATCCATTTCCTCAGAAACTTTCTCATTATACAAAAATGAATTGTTCACAAATTTCCTCCTATTCAAAACTGTATATTCACGTTCATTCAAATTTAACATTTTTTCTACCTTAGTTCTGTTAGAATAAACAATGTTATTAGTATAACCTCTGTTTATTAATTTTTTACAAATTATGTCAAACTCCCTTTGTATATTTAAATTTTCAGACGTATTCGAAGCAATACGTCTGAATTCACCATAAGGCAAAGATTTGATTAAAGAACAGCTGTGCATGCTATCAGCATGCAAAAAATTATTCACAGCTGTCTTTTTATGAAATGGTTTATGCTCAATTGTGCCCTTAGTACTAACATAAAAATGTACATCCAAGAAATCCATGTTATCAACATTGATCTGATATGTAAAATCTAGTCCACATGGATTTGATTTTAAACCCATAATGAATTCATCAAAATCTCCTGGATCACCCCTACACAAAAACAAAAGATCATCAATGAACCTCTTGTAAATCAAAACTTTGTCTTGAAAAAACCTAGTGGTATAAATAAATAAATTTTCAAAATAACCCATAAAAAGAATGGCATAAGATGGTGCAAAACTGGCACCCATGGCCGTTCCCTCCTTCTGTAAGTAATATTTTTTGTTAAATTCAAATACATTATGAGTGAGACAAAATTCCACCAATGAAATAATAAAATGGGTTTTTGGTCCTTCCCCCATAAAGGAAAAAATAGCCTCTAAACCCCATTTCGTGGAAATGGATGTGTATAGTGAAACCACATCCACACTGGCCCAGTAATAACTCTTCTGCCATGTCTTTCCTCTGAAGTTATCACACACTTCCTTGGTATTTTTAACATGGGAGGGAACTCTCACTAAATATTCTTTAAGTATAGAATCCAAAAATATACCCACATTTTGTAAAAAAGCCCCTTTTCCGGAGACTATTGGACAACCGGGTGGATTGATTAAATCTTTATGTATTTTTGGCAAAATGAAAAATCTAGCATCATTAGGATTTTTAATATAAAGTTTTTTAACATCATTTGTTGAAAAGAAACCAAGTCTTTCACCTTTCTCTAGTAATTCCAAAAGTTTAGTGTTATATTCAACAACAGGATTCATAGATAAACAAGTATAGACCCCATTATTTGAAAGTAATTCAAGGGCTATAGAATTATATTTATTCCTGTTGAATAGAACCCAATTGCCACCTTTATCCGATTCCAAAAATACATATTTATCACTAGTTTCTCTAAGCTTACATAAAGCTTGCCATTCTTCCCTATTTAAATTATAACATTTTCTTTCTCTTTTAAACAAAAAATATTCATCCTTAACTTGCTTAAACAAAGCCTTCTCAAAAAAAACTTATACAGGAATTATTTTTAACAGGGTTAAAATTGCTGACATATGGAACCTTGGGCATAGTGAGTTTACCATATCCTGTATTATATTCAAAGTCCCTATTAGAACTGTAAACATTCTGTTCATTACATTCATTGCATTCGACATCATCATAAATATCAAACAATTCATTTTCATGGATGGAAATATTCATTAAAGAACTATCAAAAACTGAATCATTAGAAATATCCAGAAAGTCATCACCATTGGTGTTTTGTTTGTTTTCTAGTGTCCGTTTGTGAAAGTGAACTTTCAAATATAATTTTCTACAGAAGGCCCTAACCTCCAGTAGAACCTCCGCTAGTGTAGGAATGTGTGTAGGGACAAATTTAGTGCCCATATGTAAAACATTAATCATATTCTCAGTTAACACATAATCTGAGAGGTTAATTATATTTAAACGGTCATCACTAGAAATAGAACCAACATCATTAAACGACACATTATGTACAAGTGAAATATTAGGTCTCAGTAAAACAGACCTGGTTGTTAGTAGTCCGTTAGTATCTTTTATTCCCCTTCTGCTGGAAACGCCGATTCCGACCTTTTCTTTGGACTGACCCCTCGTTTGAAGAAGCACCAGAGTTTATAGTTTCATTGGAAAGGCCCTCCGTACTTATATTTTCGAATGAAACACTTTTCTTACTTGTACTTGCTTCTAAAGAAGAGGAAGATGTATCCCTGGCGTTCCTGTCACTTCGCGCTCTAAATCTATTGTTGTTCCAGGAAGATCTGCCACGCCCCTTCTTAAGGTTGTACTGCCAAGAGAAAATTTTGCCGGTGGAATAATCATTTTGATCTCTCGTGAACTTCTTCTTCTTACGTAAAATGACCTGTTGCTCTATTTTAGTGACTTTGGTTTTGATGGTTGAAATATTCTGTTCACAAATTGAATCGGAATATTGTGAAAAAAGTTCTTCTTGCATTGAAATAATCTTAGAGCGCAATTTATCAAGGGCTCTAACATTGCGTTTTACCAAAATTTTCAACCAACCTAAAGTACACTTGAGAGAGACATCCTTCCATTCATCAAATAGATCGGCATCTTCATCGGAAAAATCATACGCTGGTAAACGGTCTACCCTGAGACCTCTGGGGGTAATACTAGAGTCAATATATTTTTCAAGTAACTTGACATCATAGAAAATTGTTGCTTCTTTTACCATTAGACTCTCCAGTTCCTCGAACCGAACTGAAGCCTCATCCGAACGTTGAAGCCACGGGTCAGAGGAAGCAAGCCTGCTTTCTCTCTCTTTCCATACTGCAGAGAAATCCAAACTGGATATAGACCTGTGGACCGGTCCAGGTGTTCTAGCTGCTCCATTAACACTCATATCGAATCAAGAGAAAAAAACACACACTATTGGATCAAAATCCAAACGAAATCCCCACAAAAAACAGAAAAAGAAGCAGCACAAACTGACTTAGAAATTTTTTCTTTACTGAATTCGGATTCTGGTACCTCGGCCTTCGTGATACTGAGGTGTTCTAGAGCATGACATACAGCTGCTTGAAAGCACGGTTTGCAGCACAAAGAGTGGTACTGAGTGATACTGAGGTGTTTTAGAGCATGACATATAGCTGCTTGATAGCACGGCTTACAGCACAAAGAGCGGTACTGAGTGATACTGAGGTGTTATAGGGCAGACATATAGTTGCTTGAAAGCAGGGCTTGCAGTGCAAAGAGTGGTATTGAGTGATACTGAGGTGTTATAGAGCATGACATATAGCTGCTTGAAAGCAGGGCTTACAGCACAAAGAGTGGTACTGAGTGATACTGAGGTGTTCTAGAGCATGACATATAGCTGCTTGAAAGCAGGGCTTGCAGCGCAAAGAGCAGTTCTGAGATATACTGAGGTGTTATAGAGCATGACATACAGCTGCTTGAAAGCACGGCTTACAGCACAAAGAGCGGTACTGAGTGATACTGAGGTGTTATAGGGTAGACATATAGCTGCTTGAAAGCAGAGCTTGCAGTGCAAAGAGTGGTATTGAGTGATACTGAGGTGTTATACAGCATGACATATAGCTGCCTGAAAGCAGGGCTTACAGCACAAAGAGTGGTACTAAGTGATACTGAGGTGTTCTAGAGCATGACATATAGCTGTTTGAAAGCAGGGCTTGCAGCAAAAAACAGAAAAAGAAGCAGCACAAACTGACTTAGAAATTTTTTCTTTACTGAATTCGGATTCTGGTACCTCGGCCTTCATGATACTGAGGTGTTCTAGAGCATGACATACAGCTGCTTGAAAGCACGGTTTGCAGCACAAAGAGTGGTACTGAGTGATACTGATGTGTTCTACAGCATGACATATAGCTGCTTGAAAGCAGGGCTTGCAGCACAAAGAGTGGTACTGAGTAATACTGAGGTGTTATAGGGCACGACATATAGCTGCTTGAAAGCAGGGCTTACAGCACAAAGAGTGGTACTGAGTGATACTGAGGTGTTACAGAGCATTACATATAGCTGCTTGAAAGCAGGGCTTACAGCACAAAGAGTGGTACTGTGTGATACTGAGGTGTTCTAGAGCACGACATATAGCTACTTGAAAGCAGGGCTTGCAGCACAGAGTGGTACTGAGTGATACTGAGGTGTTCTAGAGCACGACATATAGCTGCTTGAAAGCAGGGCTTACAGCACCAAGAGTGGTACTGAGTGATACTGAGGTGTTCTAGAGCATGACACATAGCTGCTTGAAAGCAGGGCTTGCAGCACAAAGAGTGGTACTGAGTGATACTGAGGTGTTATAGAGCATGACATATAGCTGCTTGAAAGCACAGCTTACAGCACAAAGAGTGGTACTGAGTGATACTGAGGTGTTATAGGGCACGACATATAGCTACTTGAAAGCAGGGCTTACAGCACAAGGAGTGGTACTGAGTGATACTTAGGTGTTACAGAGCATGACATATAGCTGCTTGAAAGCAGGGCTTACAGCACAAAGGGTGATACTGAGTGATACTGAGGTGTTGTAGAGCACAACATATAGCTGGTTTAAACCAGAGCTTGCAGTACAGACATCTGTCTGGTAGAAGTAATGGTTAAGGGCAGTAGTGTCATAAAGAGAGAAACTTAAGCCCACCAAGATAGTTCAAAATTTGGAAATTCAGGTGCCATGGAGGATGAAGCTATTGACAGAAGTATGAAGATGGAGGGATCCCTTCAAGAATGTTTAATTAGTCAATACTTCTGTTACCACTATCAAGTCACGATGCACCAAGCTAAGAGACAGACACACCCTGACCGTGAACTATCCCACCACCGAGTCATGCTGCACCAAGCTAGGAGAGACAGACACACCCTGACTGTGAACTCTCCCACCAAGTTATGATACACAAAGCTAGCAGTGATGGACACCCCCTGACCATGAACTGTGCCACCAAGTCAGGAAGCACAAAGCTAAGAGAGAAGGACATACCCTGACAGTGAGCTGTCCCAGCAAGTCTTGATGTACCAAGCTACAGACACACCCTGACCCTGAAGTGTCCCATCAAGTCATGATACATCAAGATAGGAGAGACGGACACACCTTGACCATGAACAGTCCCAGCAAGTCATGATGCACCAAACGAAGAGAGACAGACACACCCTGACAGTGAATTGTCCCACCAAGTCATGAAGCACCAAGCTAAGAGAGAAGGACATACCCTGACCGTGAACTGTCCCATCAAGTCATGATGCACCAAGCTAGGAGAGATGGACACACCCTGACCATGAACTGTCCCAGCAAGTCATGATGTACCAAGCTAAGAGAGACGGACACACCCTGATTGTGAACTGTCCCATCAAGTCATGATGTATCAAGCTAAGAGAGATGGACACACCCTGACTGTGAACTGTCCTATCAAGTCATGATGCACCAAGCTAGGAGAGACAGACACACTCTGACCAAGAACTGTCCCACCAAGTCACGATGCACCAAACTAAGAGACAGACACACCCTGTCCATGAACTGGCCCAGCAAGTCATGATGTACGAAGCTAAGAGAGACAGACATACCCTGACCGTGAACTGTCCCAACAAGTCATGATGCACCAAGTAAGGAGAGACGGAGACACCCTGACCCTGAATTGTCCCACCAAGTCATAATGCACCAAGCTAAGAGAGACAGACACACCCTGACCATGAACTGTCCCACCAAGTCATGATGCACCAAGCTAGGAGAGACAGACACACCCCGACCATGAACTGTCCCAGCAAGTCAGGATGCTCCAAGCTAGGAGACACACACAGACCCTGACCGTGAACTGTCCCAGCAAGTCATGATGTACCAAACTAGGAGAGACAGACACACCCTGACCGTGAACTGTCCCAGCAAGTTATGAAGCACCTAGCTAAGAAAGACAGACACACCCTGACCATGAAGTATCACACCAAGTCATGAAGCACCAAGCTAAAAGAGATGGACACACACTGACCACGAACTTTTATCATGACCTTATTGGACACTGCCTTTTCTGCTCTGCTCTCATGAGCTTTTTGGACACTGTTTTTTGCTGCCCTTCTGCTGATCAGTTTCATATTATGGCTTTCACAGGACATGATGTGCTGTCCACACTGGCTTCTTCAAGTAATCTTGTACAGTTTCCATTTTAAGTCATCTGAAAACAAAATAATTGAAGACAGTATAAATGGAGTCCAGAAAGCTGAAAATCCTTCTTCTTCTTCTTCTTTCGGCTTTTCCCCGGTTAGGGGTTGCCACAGCGAATCATCTTGTCCACTCATGATTGGTAGTGGAGTTTTATGGTGTCGAGCTGTCAGCCCAGTGCCCAACCTTCCACAGAAGGCACACACTCACACCTAGGGCCAATTTAGAGAGTCCAATCAACCTACAGCATGTCTTTAGGATGTGGGAGGAAACCGCAGTACCTGGAGGAAACCCACACGACCACAGGGAGGACATGCAGACTCCGCACAGAATGCACCCCAGCCGAGGATCAAACCGGAAAACTTCTTGCTGTGAGGTGGCAACGCTAACCGCTGCACCACTGTGGCCACCCATTTTTTTTTTAGAAAGCTGAAAATCCAAAAGCTCAAAAAAAAAAAGCCTTTTAACAGAGCACAAATGTATTTTGGTGGACTGGTCCAGAGATCTTTTTCAGTTTGATCTAAAGCAGAGGCAACTTGTGTCTTTTTTTTCAATTAGGTTGCAAAAACAAAGTATTAGGGGTAACAGCAGGGATGTGAACTGATTACAGAATGATAGATTTGCTGACAAGTAGGTAAAAACCATTTCAGGGAAAGTAATCCAGATTTATCAGTTTACAGACAGCAGATGTCAAGAAATGACAACTGAGAAATACATTGTCTTCTAGAAAATGACGTTGTGAAAGAAGTGGAGACTAGCACAAGATGGTAGGGATTAAGCCTTTCTAGCAGCTTTGTTTGCTGCATTGAAACTTTAATCCAATTTGCCTGTTTTGTCTAAGGCTATAACAAGATGAAAACACTTGGGCTAACTCCCATAAATCACATATGGGTAGAATACCATAGCCAGTCTGGGGGTGGAGGAACTATGTAAAGGATGGTGTAGCTAAAATACCCTGCAGGACTGCCGTAGCAAAGCCTGCTCTGGATCTGGAATATAAAGGTAAATTGTAATGCTTGGTAAATGTATGCACGGAGCTCCATGTAGCAGCTTCTAAAATCTCCTCCTTAATGCTAAAAAAACTAAACTCCTCCTCTTCACCCCCACCACTCGTACCTCCCCATTACATTTCACCATCCTGTCAAACAACAATACGGTCATCTCTCCTGACTCGACAACTAAACTACTAGGCATAACCATTGATAACAATCTCTCTTTTGATCAACACATCAACAACACCATCAAATCAGTAAACAGAAAGATTGGATCCTTATACCGTGTTAAACCATTTCTCACCCCTTCTGCTAGAGCTACTATTGCCCACTCCCATCTCATATCCACTCTCTTTTACGCCTCTCCTATCTTCACTAACCTCAAGAAAACTAACCTAAACAAACTTGCAACTTGCTACAATAACATTGCCCGCTTCGCCACTGGTAACCCTTTCAAAACCCATCACTGCCTCAATTTGAAACTTCTAGGCTGGTTAGAACTACAAAACCATCTTATAATCTCACATCTTACTATTGCCCACAAAATTCTGTACCAACCTGATAACACCCCTATTCTATCACAGCTCTTACTCCCTTATAACAATCTTACCTCCCTTCGCTCCTCTTCTAAACTCTTGACTAAAGCCATAAAAGCTCACAACTTAGCTGGTGACTCTTTATTCACTAATACTGTAGGCCGAGTATGGAATTTGCTACCTAGGGATATAACTCTAATCACATCCCTACCTCTCTTCAAACAACAAATCAAACTGTACTTCCAAAATCACTGGCTTTGCTCATGTAGTACACCTGACTGACTTCTCTCCCCCCCTCTCCTGACCTTTTACCCTAACTTGTGCTTAAGACCTAGCAATTACCTTTCTTTTCCCTTGTAGTCCTTCTATGCTCTGACCTATTTCTCTCACCTCTCCCATCTCCTCTTGTCTGTCTTTTTTCGTTTCTTCTCTCATTTCTTGACTACTGTCTCTTCCCTCTCTTTTTACCTTACACTTTTCCTCCTTCTTCTCTACCCTCTTGTACTTTTTCTTATTATAGTAGGAGCCTTATGGCATAGCCTGTTTGTATTAAGTAAGAAGCTTTCAAACTGACCTAACTCTAGTCGTGACTTTTATTGATGGTGTGCCTTAATTTTTCTTAATTTTATCACCAAGTTTTATTATTATTACCATTTTTTATTACTACTTTTTTCTTATTTTTATTCCTAATGGTTAAGGTGCTTGCCTTACAAGCACAAGGTGCAGGGTTTGAATCTCACAAGGGATAATTGGCTAGGCTTAAAATGGCTCACAAGGGCAGTTAGCTTAGTACTAATCTATGAATCTATGAACCTCTATGAACCTCTATGTGTTTATTAACAATATGTTTCATTGTCTCATTGTTATGTTTTATGTGGAGCTTTTCTCCCCGGGCCTCTACTGAAAATGGAAATATATCCAGCTAGACTAGCCCGGTCAACAAATGTAAAATAAAAATAAAATAAATACTCATGCAGTAAGAATCTTGGCTGCCCAATGTTGTGCTGTAGGAATTGGTACAGTCGTCAAAAATTTGGCTCATTTTCTAGTGCCCACAGTTATGCCACAGGACCTGACTCTTCATGCAGATGGGATGCAGCAGTGTCTGAAGAAGTGGTCAGTCCTTATTTCAGAGCAAAGCTGTGTCACTGTAGACTGGCTTCATGGTACTGCTGACTGGCTTCTGCTGCTGGTGTCCTAAAGTTGGAAATATGCCTGGGTCACTGAAAGACTAGTTTTTGTTGTTAATCTATGATAATCTGATGATGGTTGTCCACCTCCTTGAGGGTAGGATGAAGCAAGCATATTGGTCTTTCATTCACTGTTACCAAATGTTTGACCTTTCTGTTGGCTGAGGTGCAGTGTGTCAATACATTTGCACTGTTTAATGTGAAGCAGGGAGTTATGAAATGGATGCTACAAAAAGGTCGTAACAACAATTCATTCCCTTTCAGCACCTCCACTTTTCACTGCACATTAAACCCCAATGTTGTTCTTGGCTCCTGCCTGGTGGACAAACCGTAGCATTTTGCTTTACTCTAGAACTGTAGGAGTTAGTAGTAGTGCAGTGTGTTGGAAGTGCAATTTGTGTTTCTGCCTGAATACAAATGAAAGCAAAGTGTGAATACATATAGAAGATCTATTAAATGCAATATAAGAATTAATTAAAGGGCTTTGCAATGCCAATATTACTCTTGTTCAGAGTCTCCTGGAAGATTTTTTCTTATTTATTTTTTATTATTATTATTATGCAAACCATGCCTGCAGAATGTATCAGCATATCTGCTTAAGAGAACGTCTGTGTAAAAATACCACAATAGTAGTGCTTTGTGAGAGGTCAGTGTGACAGGGATTTAAAATGTCTGCATTTTAGCCACCTAACATGTTTTAGGGAGTCGTAAGGTACATACGGTACATACTTCCATGTACCCGCCCTGTGCTTAATGATACTTTGTCAGCATAGTTTACCATTTCCTGAATGACCTTTCATGCCCACAGCTATCCTTGTGTCACTAACATAGGCACTCCTGCATTAGGGCTAAGCCCAGCCCAGTCCTCAAAGAAGAAGACCTGTCTTTTAGCTGGTCAGTTCTTTTCATTATATAACTGTCTCCACAGCTTGGGCTGCTGTTTCACCGTGGGTCACTGGTGACACAAACAGATGTCCTGCCTAAAAACAATTGCCCTGTCTCTAATTTTGGTAAACTAGCCTTCTATTCTTTTAGCTAGTCTGTGTTTGGTAAATGCATTTTGGGCTACACAGTGTCCATCATTCTCAGACCATACCTCAGGGCTATAATTTGTGATGTTTGCACAGCAGGTGTATCTAGATTTCCTGTCCAGGAGTAGAGTGCATTCCCTTGTATGCTAAGTACCAATAACAATCCCCCCAGCCACCTAAGAAAAGTGAAAGTGGAATAACATTTCACTATAAGGGTGAGCTAAAGCACAACCAGATCTACAAATTTTGGAAAAGAAAATAAAACTTTACTTTATCCAAACTGGATATCATTAATGTGTAAACAGTACTTATTTTTCAAACGATCGTCCACTTGGTAATTTGCAGATTTAAATCTGCCTGAATTTGCTTGGTTAAATATAGTGTTAGAGATGCCAGTGTTCTTACTTTTACATTGCCACATATAACAGAAGGTCCAGTCTTGGCTGGTTTATGTACAAATGATCAGCTTATGAAGATTACCAAGTTACAACTTGTCATTCTCATTTGAAGGAGTTGTAACTCACTGGTTACTGTTTCTCTTCTGCAGAACATTACTGCCAGAGCTGTTTCTGTTAACAGTGCCAACAATGATTCAGTGTTAAGTTTTTTCTTTTCTCTGCAGTTCTGTGATTGTGGGGTTGGCATATGTATGTAAGGGGCCATGAGGATGTGGAATACCCCACATGGGGATGAGGGTCGCTACAAAAAATGATTTTCTGTGTTTTTTTCCCCTTCTGATATATCTTTGAGTAATTGAGTTTGCCTACTTTTAGCTTGATATGGACATAATTCAACAATATAACCTTTTCTTATGATTAGCAAATTGTGGAATTTATCCAGATGTATTTTGCATTCAAGTAACCTAGTTCCACAAAGTATAAGCAAATTATAAATATTTTTGTCTCAGAAAAAAATAGCTGTTACATCCCATTTAGAAATAATGGCATGGCCTTTGCGAAAATTTCATCATAGAAAACCACACCTTAATTTCTGGCAAGCAGCACTGAAAGCAATCGAAGAAAACTAATAATTTGATATGCGCCACAGTATGCATGTGTGATATGCAGCACTGATTAGCTATTTGTTTGAATTTTTATTTCATGGTTTCTGTAAGGTTTAGATGTGTTGTTTGTGTTTACTGTACTACCGATGAGCTGTTGTGAATGCTTTATATTTATTCTGTCAGATGAATCTTCCCACAAGAGGGAACAACATATTGGACCTGGTCATCACCAACACGGGGACTCTATGTTCCTCACCAGAGGTAAACCCCTCATTGGTAAGATCAGACCATAAACAAATTTCCCTGGACATCCATATCCCGTCCCCGTCCCCAGCCAAGGAAATCACTGTAAAGAATTTCTCAAAAGCCAACTTTGCACTTCTCAAGACTGAGGTGGAATCCTTCAAAGCCCCCGGGCCAGAGGATAATACAGCCCAATCCGCGGAATCCTTTACAAATGCATTCTATGAGCACCTGCAGGAATGCATGGATCATGCTATCCCAAATAAAACCAAGACTCACTCCTCCAAAAACAGGAGTCTGGTCTGATGGACCCCGGTCATAAATGAGCTATACAACAGAAGGAGGAAGCTACTACATGACAGAGCAAAATCCCAAAAAGGAAGGGCATCTCTGATCAGTATTAGCAAGAAACTTCAATCCCTCATAAAATCATCAAAGGCCAGTTTCGAAAGAAAAATTGTCCTAGACACTAAAGATAATCACAAGGCCTTCTTTAGTTATGTCAGGAATATGCGTGGAAACTCCCAAATATGCTCTGAATTGATGCATAACGGTACAAAATATACCGAACCTACAGACATAGCCAACATCCTGGCAGACAGATTCAGTGCAAACTTCTCCCCCCTTTCCCCCCCAAAGGAGCAAATGCCTATCCCAACTGAATGTAACCTCCCTGACAACACAGATGCACAGGTGAAAGTTGCCCTCTCCAAAGCAAAAAACACAGCATCTATGGGACCGGACGGTGTCCCAGGCTGTGTCTTACACGAGCTCCAAGAAGAACTGAACCCTCACATTAAGTCACTGTTCAAACTTAGCCTTACTACAGGATATGTACCCAAAAAATGGCGTACAGCTACAATGATCCCACTTCACAAAGGTGGTGCCACAACGGACCCCGGGAACTATCTCCCCATAAGCCTAACTAGTCTGGTCTGTAAAGCTATGGAGTGTATTATCATGGAACTCATAAATAAAGACATTGGGAGCCTCCAGACACTGGACCCTACCCAATTCGGCTTTGTTAAGGGCAGATCTTGCCTCTTAAACCTAGTTGATTTCTTTGAAACCGTTACCAAAGCCATAGATGAGGGCAAGGTAGTCCACACAGCCTACCTGGACCTCACAAAAGCCTTCGACACAATACCCCACTTGGGCATCATAAATAAGCTTACCAGCTTAAATATCAACCCCTGTATCACAAGATGGGTTGCAAACTGGCTCAGAGATAGAACCCACATGGTCTGAATCGCAGGTGCCATGTCCGAATCCAAACCAGTTACAAGTGGCGTCACACAGGGCTCAGTTCTGGGACCTCTCTTGTTCGGTATATACTTCTCTGAGGTTCAGGCTAACACGGGGGGATTATGGCTGACAAAGTTCGCAGATGACTGCAAACTGGGGGCAATAATCAAATTTCCAGCTGACACAAGCATCCTCCAAAAGGGTCTCACAGAGATGGATGCTTGGTGCCAGAGCCACGGCCTCAAGCTAAATGCTAAAAAGTGCATAGTCATCCCCTTTGGGAAAAACAAGGTGTCCACAAATTACCACATAGGTGGTAATCCATTAAGTACGGAAGAAGTAATTAGAGATTTGGGGACCAACGTAGATAGCAATCTCTCCTTTGATAATCACGTTGCCAAAGTGGTTAGAAAGACCTTCTATACAGCCCACCTTATCACGAAAGGGTTTGCATCTAAATCAAGAGAGGTCATTGTGCCCCTCTACTCGTCACTCATCAGGCCCATAATTGAATACAATGCCCCTTTTGGGATGTACCTTACCCGACACCTGCAGCAACTGGAGAGACCCCAAAAGTATCTCACCAAGAGGATCATGGGCTACAAACAGATGTCCTATGCAGCTCGACTAAAGAAGCTCCAGCTCTACTCAGTTGCATACCGCCTACTCAGAGGCGATCTATGCCTGACGTACAAAGCCATGTCAAACCCAGAATTAATGGACATGCTCCACCTCATAAAATCCAAGTCCCTTAGAACTACACACTTCAGGGACTTAAACCTCAGCACAAAAATAAATAGGACATGCTGGAGGGACAGATTCGTTTCCCAGAGGCTCCCCTCACTCTGGAATAGAATCTCAGTTCATGTTAGACATAGCCCCTCGCTGACCCTCTTCAAGCGAAATCTGGATGCGTGGATGGGAAATCGCAAATTCACCCCTGGGATCTCTTCTGTGTCCCTGCTAGACAGAGGCACAGTAAACTAATCTTAAAAGGGTACCTTCTGTGACCTACTTTACAGAGGCACAGTAAGCTAATCTAATAGGGAGGCGGACACCAAATACACTCTGGCTAGGCTTATAAATGCTCTAGGGCAGATAGCCTAGCATCTACCTATGAACCTATGAACCTATGAAAGGTACTTTCCAGCTTGCAAATATTAACTTGTTTTTTTGTTTGTACTTAGTACAGGTTTCTATGGGTGTTTCTACCACACTAATGTTTGGCTAACTGTGTTGCATTTTTGTTTTTCCAGAAATTTATGGAAATAATGGAGCGCTGTTCATCCTCACAGGTAAAACGTAAATGCATTTGTCAATTAGCAGTAAGAAGAGTTTTAAGTTAATCCATTTAATATAATTAAGCCTCTTTTGAGTAATAAGTGTGGTCAAGCTTTGACATAATGTCAGAATTGTTGATATAAAAGAATTGATGGCTCAGGTGTGGTTGTGTTGTGGGATGGAGAAGCTGAGATTTAAACACAGAATACAAGTTAGAAAACTGCCTCCTTGTTTTTTTTTTTTTTTACAAGTTTCCTTAATGTTTGACTCAGATTTAAAAAACTACCTTGTAGCTTGTGTAGTTGGTTCATGTGTCCCTGACAGGCATCTGCAGCTAGCTGTGCATTTACTGCACTGAAACCGCATTAACATGGATGTGCCATAAGTCTGAATATCTGTATTCTTAAAGGGCTGATAGGAGAAATGACATCAGAGATGGATAAACACTTTGGTGTAGCCTTTCTGGGCTATGCTCCTTAGTGCCAGCAAAGGAACACTGTCCTTAAAGGTTACCGATACCCAGACCAGTGACAGACAGGTGAATGTGTGGGAGTATTTAGAGATCTTCAACAAACACAGTGCCTTAATGGCATTCGGGTAGTAGTGCTGTGCTACCCTTTGTGGCAGATAACTAAAGCTCAGAGTCCGTCCCACTGCTTGTCTGTGGGTGTGATGGACCACTCACCTGGCAGTACATGGACTGCCTTACAAACCCACAGACAGGACCCTTTCAGTTTTCTAGTGCCATAGTAGGAGGAAGGATCTTTTGCAAGACTCCTTATTCTGGATCTCTTCAGCTACTGAGTTCAGATAGAAAACTTGTTTGGGTTTTATTACCATCCTCTTTTCTTCCAAGAACCCAAGAATAAGGGATAAAGGATACTTCATACCCTGGATGTGCAACAGCAGCTCAGGTACTGCCTTGACAGAACAAAACCTTCAGGAAGGCTGAAAGGCCTTTTATGTCCTACAAAGTGGCAAAGAAAGAACAACCTATCTCTAAGCAAACCATTGCTTATTGGTTGCCATCTGCATTGTTTATTGTTACTCCCACCATGGCAAGACTAATCCAGGCAAGATAAAGGCACATTCCACCAGGGCCTTTCCCTCTTCAGTGGCATGTTACAAAGGAGTAGACCCTAGAAGTATTCAAGCAGCAGAAACTTGGTCATCTGGCCATACCTTTACAAAACACTACAAGGTGGATGATTTTTCTAGATCCACAGCAAGCTTCACTAGGACCATTCTCCAGGAGCTCCTGTAACCTTATCCTTCTTCCTCCCAAGTTTGGTAAGATTTGGGAATCTACCCAAATGACAGTAAGGCAGTGTGCTTGTTGAACATAGTACAGTTGAGTAAGTCCTTCTTAACTGTAACAGTAGATGTTTGTGGAACACTGGCAGTACCCACCCACCATTTCCCATTTTTGGATGTATATATTTGGTGTTTTTGGTTGTCATTTTGCATTGCTCCACAGTCTTTAATGCTGCGTGCGTATGTGCATGGATTTTGGTTTGGAACAGTAGGTGTTCACAAAGCTTCTGCTTCTATCTTCTCTTCCTGTTGAACCCTAGAAAATGAATGGGTCCTGTCTGTGTGTTTGTAAGGTAGTCCCTGTACTGCCAGGTGATTGGACCATCACACCCACAGGCAGGTAGTGGGAGGGACTCTGAAATTTAGCAGTCTGCCAGAGGAGGGCAGCAGAGAACTACTAGCTAAATGCCAGTAAGACAGTGTGTTCTAGGAATATCTACTGCTACAGTTAAATAAGATTTACACAACTGTACTTTGTGTTGGGTGCCATATATGTGAAAATGTAAACAAACATGAGTCTGCCCCTCTGTCACAGAGGGCTGATGTCCTGAGTGCAGCCTAGATGACCTGTGCTGGATTAGCTACACAGGAGCTGGAAGGCACATGCTAGGAATTATGGGAGTGAGCGGTCACTGCCAGCTGTCCTGTCCTGGAAGGAAGGAGATGGCTGTGGCTCACCATCTGGGTTAACAGTTGGTGGGAGCATTGCATGTTGCACCCACAGAACCTGAGTCTAGCAACCACAAGTGATGCCATAAGCACGTAGAAGTCTGCGCAAAGCAGCCTGTGAACTGGAGGGTGTGTGTGTAGGCAAGCACAGTTCCCTAAGGTGACAGGCAGCAGTTGTAGACCTTAAAAGAGTGTAAAGTCCAGGAGTCCATCAAGGAGCCTACCCCACATTCCCAGTTGTCCCTGTGAAGAAATAAAATACTGCCATATGTGCTAGCATGACTGGCTAAAGTTTTGTACATGACTTATGGGTTAACCTGTGTAATATATACCAGCATGACTAGCTATATATTTCTACATAAGTTTTTGTCTGTTGATTATTAGTCTAATTTGTACAGTATTCTTTTGAATGACAAACTGCACATGTGCCAACAGAGGATTCAGAATGCATGCTGAGGCAAAGTCAGCTAATTTAAAGGTGATGTCATCGGAACCTTCACAGTTGCTCTGCATTTACTTTCAGAGATGGATGACAAGATGGAATCTTCATGTCTGTTGATTTTCAAAGTTTGATATGAAAATAAGAACTGAGTCAGTTAAAGTCTCTTAGTTCAGTTGAAGAGTAGCTGTTGGGCTGTACAATTGCTCAATAGTGGACGTCCAGAGGATTTGCAAAAAGCAGTGATTGAATCCAGTATTTCCAAATTCAACTGACTGAAGTAAGATGAGATTTGCCTTGCTGTATTATCTAGTTTAGATTAGGAACAGTGTCCCTTAGTTAGGAAATCACAGTCATTTAGAAAGAGTTTTTCTAATCATTCCATTTTCTATCATTTAATATTAATTTCATATTTCTGGTGGCTTAAATCTGTTGTTTATTGAAGTTACTGTTTTATATTTTAATCATTTTGGTTATTATTAAATACTTTATTAACTTTCAGTGTGGCTAGTTGTTTAGTGCATTCTTTTCATAACCTGAGAGTGCTTATGCCTGCTTTGATAAATCCAAGGCCACTCCGAACGTCTTGCTGCTTTGTCACATGCTACCATTTGTATTAATATCTATTTTAACATAACTGGCTACGCTTTTTAAGAGCATAGAGATACTCTGATTAGTGAGAGCAGTTATTGGATCATTTACAAAAGGGTCACAGCTAGAAAATCTGTGGCAGGCCTCCAAGTGTTTCCGTGTGAGAGAATTAATTATTTGTGTGAGTGTATCAGAGATCTAAAACTGGAACACAGTGCTCTGAGGTGTTTAGTGTGGAGCTACATTTGGGATGAACAGAATTATACAGTCTAGTCCCAGGTTTTAGATCATGTTCCTGGTGTGCCCTTAGGGGAAACTGAGAAAGAATTACTCTACTTTTAGTGATTGTCTTACACTGGAGTCAGTAGTAAAGATTTTGACTCCTTAGTTACTGAGGGCTCGTCACAGTCCCAAAGCACAGACTGGTTAAATTACCTGCTCAAGGCCACACAATAGGTAAATGAAGGTGGAAAGATTCAAACCATGCATCTTTAGCACATGAAACAGCTTATTAACAAGCCAGAGGTAGTCCTCTGCACATCTGCAAAACAAATAGCATCAGAACTACAA
The DNA here is from genome assembly GCF_019279795.1 of Protopterus annectens. Classification (NCBI taxonomy): domain Eukaryota; kingdom Metazoa; phylum Chordata; order Ceratodontiformes; family Protopteridae; genus Protopterus; species Protopterus annectens. Next base: position 1,811,926,427 of record NC_056744.1, read on the forward strand.
GATCCAAAGACCTAAATTTTGCTTGCAACATAAACAGAACATATTGAAAAGACAGTTGTATATTTCAGAGAATACCCATTCTCTGGAGTAGGCTGCTCATCCATATGAAGCAATGGCTCACCCTTACCCTATTTAAGTGTAACTTGGGCCAGTGAATGGGAAATTGGAAATTCACCCCTGGTCTGGCACCTATGTTCCTGATGCATAGAGGCAGTCAGTAAAATTCATCCTATATAAATGACTAAAGCATATAACATGTTGGTCACATTTGGATGGTACAGCTAGACTTGTAAAGGCTCTATGGTTATTAGCCTAGTACATACCTATGAACCTGAAGGAGTCTCTGAGGGGGAAGCAGCTCTTGGATTACATCCCTCCACAGGACCTGGTCTGTAACCTGCATCCTATCATCTGACTCTCACTGCTGGGAATAAATGGGCTAGTGAGGATGCTTAAATAGGAATGAATGGGCCTTAGTGTTTTGTATTGCCAAGGGATGCCCAAGCCTAGACCTGCAGAATGAGTATGACTATTATGTACAGGTAGTGTAGCCATCAAACAGGAGCCATGGAGGTGAGGGGAGATGGTCATCATAGGGACAGTGGCTGCAGTATGAGTCATTACAGATGGGACCTAAATGCAGGTAGATGTCCAGTGCTTTAGACTTCCCTGGTGAGTACTGATGTCTTATTCACAAAGTGGACATCCGATAGAAGGGACAGTAGCTCATTTCATCTGTGACTCTTTCCTGCTATATCACTGCAGTCTGTCATCAGTCTGACTGTGCCACCTGTGTGACTTCCAAAGCGATAACACATGGAAACTCATTCTATTACTAATTGTTGTGAATTGTACTTTAACCTTTTTTCGACTGCGGTACGCTCATAGCTTTTCATGAAGTCCCTGAAAAAGGTAAGCAAATGCATTTGTGGTTAACAGATTTTGCCAAATGATCTTTCATCTTTATTAATGGTTTTGTCCAGCGGAAGATCCCCCTTTTTCTTCTTTTGTGATCATTGTGTTGTTTTCAGCAGTAAAACTTTATTCCATAAAGCAGAAACCTCCAAGCATCTATGAAGCTCCGGAAGCTTTTGGTCTTGTGTCAAGCAATGCCCATCCTCTTGCTAATGCCTTCCTCATTGCTAAAAGTACCTTCTTCCGGCAGATCTCAAAAGTAAAAAAAAAGTGCATTCAGAAATTGTTAAAACCTAGCAAAACTATTTATTTGGAGAAACAGTAAGGGTAGCGATCCCAGAATGATGCTTTTTTGTTAGTCGCTTTTTCTGGATTCTACTTCTCCTCTGTTCTTAGTTGTCAGTAGTCATTCAGAGGTCAAACATAGTGTAACAGCATCCATGTTCCCATCTTTCTAGAAAATGTTTGCTTGATTGCTGGCTTATTTACTTTATGTTTTACTGACAGTGTTAGCCCTATTAGGTGTGTGACTTATTTTCAGAGAGATTCAAGGTGTTAATTATACTTAGCTGAAGGAAATGTGACCAGGGTACCACAGAAATTATCCTACTCTTTTCTGTACATGCTTCTGGATCTTCTACATCCATCTGAGCTACCATCAGCTCACCCAAAGTATAGCACACTCAGGAGTGCACCCCCCAACACACACATCACACACACACACACACACACACACACACACACACACACACACACACACACACACACATGTTTATCCATTCCCAGTTCCCTGTCACTGACCAGCACATAAAGCAACCTAGAGTAGATTCTCTTACACTGATTTGGGTTTCTGCTGCTGTTGGTGGTCTGTGCACAGTCATATATAGGTGTTACAGAACTTTGCTTTTTTCTGCCACTGTCATGTGGTACTGGAGTTAGTGTATTAAAGTAGCAGGGAGAGAGGGGTGGGAGTGCAGGAGGACTTGCCTCCCTACAGCGACTCTGTTTTATTGTGGGGTTTTTTTGTCAGTGTACATAGGGTTAAATATATCGCTAGATATACTGTAAATTCACATTTCAGTATAGCTCCTATATATGTGCAGATATGTTTACATATATGTGTGTGTATGTGTCCCTCTCTCTCTCACACACACACATACACACACAGCCTTTTTATCAGCTACTTTAAGGCCCTTAACAAAGGGTGTCCAATATTTCTGTGTAATATTAATACAAATAGTAGTTTGACCAAGAGCAAGGCTATTAGGTGTGGTCCATACAGTGTCACCAAACAGATATGCAAGTACTCTCACAACTTAAGTATCTCTACACAAATCAGCAACAATGAAAGGTTTTAAATATATTTAATAATAAATAATAAAAGAACACGACAATACTAAATGTACATTCACAGGGACCCCGGAATTCAAAACCACAGGAAATATTTAAAACATTGTATGACAGTCTCAAATAAATAAAATAAAAAAATCTAAATTAAGCTTTACTATATTCTTGACTAAATTTAAGGGAATTATACTTTTCCCTAAAAACTTACTTCATTAGAGCAAGGCAAATGTGTGGTGAATGGTTTTCCTTGATGTCAGATCCAAGACATAATACAGAATGCTCTGTCTCACCAGGAGACCCCTCAAAATAATATCACTGCTGGGCTAGCCTGCAGAATGACACCACCCCTTGCCATCCAACCTCTAATTCCCAAGCCCAAAACAACCATTGATAGCAGCTGGCAGCATCCAGCATTCACCTTCAAAAATACATAGACCTCAGATCCTTGGCAGATGTTGAAAGTCAAAACAATAAAACACTTCCAAGACAATACCGACAGCTCCTCAGCACAGACTCTCTGCCTCCAGCTGCATCGAAAACTGAAAGACACCATCCCCTATTGCATAGCATACAAAGCAATCCAACTTCATCCATTTCTCTGAAGTTAGCCTCCCGCATTACAGTCTCCACTGACAAAATACATACATCCAAACAGCTATAATAGTGCATGCACATCTCTGCTCTCCTCCAGCAGGGCACACCACAGCCACATTTCAAGCACAGCACCCTGCAAATACCTTTTCAACACACACATCTGTACATGCAGCTTGACACACATGACACACAGTTCTAATACAGTTGTAACACAAGCATCTGATGTAAATCATGTTGATATTCACAAATGACATATAATTATTTACAAAATTCCAGCTAGCTGAGCTGACAGTATCCCACTTTGTCACAGCTGTCTTTTTATTAATTTATTTATTTAATGGTGGGGGTGGAGTTACTGTGGTTTTCAGTAATGTAGCCACTTAATGATGAGGCGGGGCTGCTGCAGTTTTTAGAAATGTTTCTAATGATAGAGGGGTTGCTGTGGTTTTTAGTAAGTTATCTGTTTAATGAGGGTGTGGTTGCTACGTTTTTTAGTAATTTACTTAAAAGTAATTTAATGATGGGGTTGCTGGTTTTTTTAGTAATGTATCTAATGATGTGGTGGAGTTGCTGTGGTTTTTATTAATTTATCTACTTAATGGTGGGGACAGGGTTGCTGTGTTTTTAGAATTTTATTTAATTATCGGGGCATGGTTATTCTGGTTTTAAGTAATTTAATGATGGGGGGTTGCTGTGGTTTTTAGTAATTTAACTGTGTAATGATGGGGCATGGTTGCTGTTGCTCTTAGTAATTTTTCTATATAATGATATGAGAGTTGCTTTGATTTTTTAGGACTTTATCTTTTTAATTATGGGGGTTGCTGTGGGTATTAGTAATTTATTTAATGATGGGGAAGTTTGCTGTGGTTGTTAATAATTTATCCTTTTAATGATGGGATGGGGTAGCTGTAGTTGTTAGTAATTTAGCCATATAATGATATGAGAGTTGCTTTGATTTTTAGGAATTTAGCTATTTAATGAAGGGAGTTGCTGTGGTTTTTGGTAATTTGTCTAATGATAGGGGAGTTTGTTGTGGTTTTTAGTAATTTATCCTTCTAATGATGGGGCGGGGTTGCTGTGAGTTTTAGTAGTTTTGTAGTGTTTTGATTTTTCAGGACTTGATGAGTTGGTTTTGATGGATTGTGCTGCAATAAAAATTGTGGTGATGAAATAATGTAGACAACTATATATCCATGCACATTAGTCCTAACATACATACATACACAGCATACCTACCTTCTCATGAGGGTAGGGTCATCAGGCATCTTTTCTTCAATTTAATTTAATTGTGACTTGTTGCGACATCATGCACTTATATATTGTGTATGCCAGTGTGGACTGCATCTGATTTTAAGTGTGGGGGTTGTGAAAGGCCAGACCCTCCCACCTGGGTGGAGTGAAGAAGGTGTTGCCACGTTGAAAAAAAAATATTTTGTGTTTGTATGCATTTCCAAATTGTTTCTCAATATAGGAATATCAGTGAAACTTAAATGTTTTTTGAATAACTCAAATAAATGCACATACATCCACTCACACAAACAAGCATGTGGGTACTGTGTACAGAATTAGTAAGCGGTGCTCTTTTTGAAGCCTCAGCAGATCAAGCAGTGGTTTTATGTGGCAGGAAGAGCAGATGCTGTGGATAACTGTGGCATTTTTACAGACCAACACACAGTGATGTCAGACTTAGTGCTGAACATGATATCCACGGTGCCCCTTACCAGTCAGACTCTGGAACCACTAATAACAGGGTAGCAATCACAAAGCATATATAAGAGGACATCATGCCTGTTATATTGGTTTAAGATTCCACACATATTGCAACACACAGTATTTGTGTGCTGCAGTACACTTTGAGAATGATGCTCCCATCTGCCTTTATTTCTTGTTGTTTGATTGCGTGGCATATTAATGCAAGTTTTAATCTCTTTCAGAAAACTAGCACTGTGAAGTCCAAATCGCAGCTGCAGATAAGCAACAAGCCTAAGGCTTTGTTAATATTTTTTCAATGTTCTTCCTTAACAGATGACTAATACTTCATGCAGCGAATGGGATCTGGAGGATGACTTAAGCAAGTCTACTGATACTTGCCAAGAAGAGGTAAGATGCTACTTGAGTGCCTGCATGGAAACTGCATCTCTGCAGTTTGTTGTTCTTAACTCCGCTGTCAGTGTTGTAAAAGTGAAATCACATGTATTCCAAGAGTATGAGAACTGGCAGCCGCAGTCAATCATTTGTAGTTCTGTGGACAGCCAGTGCTAATATAGCGCTACTGATGTCACATAGAAAATTTTAACTTTAAAATATATAATTTCATACATATCTGTCTGCAGTCTTTTAAAATTATGCTTTATGTTTCTTGTCTTTTATTACCAAAGAAATTTGCACAATATATTGCATTCCTCAGAGTTAGTGAGAAGTCACTTTATAGCTTGATTCACCTGGCCTGTGGGATGTAAATCTGTTTTATCATAATCACTTGACAGGAGGGTAACTTGTGATCACAGAGATACTGTGAGGTGTGGTACCTGAAGACAAAACCAAAAGCAGGCAAACTGTTCTTGTTTAAACAACCTGTTTTCATTAAAACTATCCTTCATAACAAAAGTAACTTGCAATGCAGTACTGATGGAAAACTAGGTTTCACTGTATGGAATACTACTGTACGGTCACACACATTAAACTCACGTCACAAACCACCAATGCAGTATGACCACACTGTCGACTGTAACATCAGTGGATCATGTGCACTGTTGTTCCAAATGCCAAATAACACACGCTCACCCATTTTGCATAAAGTGATGCACAACATTCTGACCTCCCAAGGATCAGACTGTAAGTACAAGTTCTGGGGATTAAAGTATAGGACTTGCATGAAAGCCCTTAATACAAGAATCTCTAACTTAGATGCACTAAATACTGATGGGTCTTAACATAATTCTGTAGAGCTGTACCTAACAATATTCAGAATGTTACGGAGACATTGCATCACATACATAGGTCATTACCTCAGAGTGCTGTATCACTTCGTATATCTGCTTTCTTTATCACAGATGCGAATGTTTGCTTTGTGCTGCACATCAGGTACGTCCTAAAGCAGAGCCACTAATGTTACACATGCAGTTGTCTGTCACAGAGTACAGGTCTATTCGGGGTCTATAGTACATTGTCAAAAAGGCTTGTTCATCAAACGCCTTTTCATCAACATGTAAACATTGAAGCACCAAAACTTCGAACAGCCACTTAAGTGAATTTTTCCAGGGGAAATAAATTGCTAGGCCGTGTCAGGAATTTACCCTTTCCTCCACTGTAGTGCGGTCTTAGAGTTGGTATATTTAGTTTGGGGGGTAGGAGGGCACATTCTTACAGTTTGTTTTGTTTGTGGTTGGCCAAGAGATATTTTCCCCTGAGAAAAAAATTGCTGACGTAGCCATTCAGAGTTTTGGTACTTCAATGTTTATGTGTCGATGAAAAGGCGTTTGATGAACAAGCCTTTTGACAACGTAATATAGACTCATATTACCATAATCTTTCAGCAACTGGAAAACCCATACTTATGATCACATGGAACGGTGGTATCTTGATGATGCATATGTTGTTTTGGTGGTTCTTGCCACTAGACATGTGTCTATGACCTTACGATGGCATTACTTGACTGCATAGCTTGTTAAAATTAGGTGGAAAATATTAGAACCTCTTTAAACCTATGTGCATTAACTAATATTTTAAGTGAATTTTAATGAAAATTTTCAGTAACTCTTGCAACTTCTTGAAGCTTGTTTAATGTTGGTAGATTCATGGATGCGTAGGTAGTCACTATACATACAATCCACAAGACCATTGAGGAGCCTAGTCCAGTTTTTTAATGACCACACAGTGCTTTGGGACAAAGTGACTTGCTCAAGGGAACCCAGTAGGCAAATGAAGGTTGAGGGAATCAAACCCTGGACCACACAAAGCAACTTGTTAACAGGTAACTGCATTGATTCTCTGCAGTGTCAGACAGCATAGTTTATGAGAGAAGGTCAGGATTGAACCCAGAACCTCATGTGTCGGAAGGAGATATCATAACACAGTACCATGACCATGAACAGTCTGTCAATTTCACAATCTTGATAAAGTCTGTGCTAAAAGGAAAATGGCAACCCATTGCAGTTCAGAAAAGAGGAGTGGTATTAATGAATTGACAGAAGATGTGTAGCATTCTGATTGCTTGTATTCTTAACTGTTCTGCTTAATGTAGACCTGACTGTAATGCCGTCTATCTGTAAAACCATAATAATGTACATAAAGTGCATCCAGATGGAAAAAGAGAAACGTGTATAAAAAGTGCTTCAGTCTAAGCTCAGTAAATTTAATTCAGATTTCACTTTTTGATGCAGTATAACTGCAGATTTCTAGTAAATGGAAGCATTCATAGAACCCCAAAAGTTTTCTGTTTAAAGTATTGGAAGCCTTTCTTAATGTAATCAGAAAACTTCACATAGAAGGCTATCGTGCATCCATATAAATGCTTTATTCTTTTTCACGAGAGGATGAAGACTCATTTAAAACATATAACATTTCTTACATATTCCAGATTGCTGCCAGAAAATGTCTTGAGAGTGTCCAAGCCATTCTGCAGAGCAGAATGATGTGGTGGAGTTGCTGAGTTTTTTAGTAATTTATTTACTTAATGGTGTGGTCAGGGTTGCTGTGTTTTTAGTAATGTAGCTGTTTAATGATATGTCAGGGTTCCTGCAGTTTTTAGTAATGTATCTAATGATATGGGGGTTGCAGTGTTTTTTCTAGTCATTTATCCTTTTAATGATGAGGCATGGCTGCTGTAGTTCTTAGTAATTTATCTATATAATGATATGAGAGTTGCTTTGATTTTTAGGAATTTATCCATTTAATGATGGGGGTTGCTGTGGTCTTTAGTAATTTATCTATTTAATGATGGGGAGTTGTGGTTTTTAGTAATGTATCCTTTTAATGATGGGGCAGGTTTGCTGTGATTTTTAGTAGTTTTGTAGTGTTTTGATGCTTCAGGACTGATGAGTTGGACTTGATGGACTGTGCTGCAATAAAAATAGTGGTGATGAAATATTGTAGACAAGTATATATCCATGCACATTAGTGCTAACATGTGCACACACACACACACACACACAGCATACCTACCTTCTCATGAGGTTAGGTGCATGAGGCATCTTTTCTTCAATTTAATTTAATTGTGACTTGTTGCGACATCATGCACTTATATATTGTGTATGCCAGTGTGGACTGCATCTGATTTTAAGTGTGGGGGTTGCAAAAGGCCAGACCCTCCCACCTGGAGGGAGTGAAGAAGGTGTTGCCACTTTGAAAAAAATTATTTTGTGTTTTTATTCATTTCCAAATTGTTTCTCAATATAGGAATATCAGTGAAACTTAAATGTTTTTTGAATAACAAAAAAACACGCACACGAATTCACATAACCATGCACTCATGCACGTACAAGCATGTGGGTATTGTGTACAGAATTAGTAAGCGGTGCTCTTTTTGAAGCCTTAGGTGATCATGCAGTGGTTTTCTGTGGCAGGAAGAGCAGATGCTGTGGATAACTGTGGCATTTTTACAGACCGACACACAGTGATGTCAGACTTAGTGCTGAACATGATATCCACGGTGCCCCTTACCAGTCAGACTCTGGAACCACTAATAACAGGGTAGCAATCACAAAGCATATATAAGAGGACATCATGCCTGTTATATTGGTTTAAGATTCCACACATATTGCAACATGGTTCATATTACGTTATCGAACTTCCAAAATTCCGAACACCATAAGTTAGAAGTTGGAAGTTCAAAACGTAATAACTTTGAAACCTCAGAACAGTGAATTTTTTCCCAGGGAAAAAAATCGATGTTCGAAAAAACACACACACAACAGAATCACACAAAACACCTTAAAAACCTACACTAAACCTAACATACATGACTATCTATGCACTATCCCTAACCCAGCCCTAACCCTAAAGTCCGTCACTATTGCACACATACCTGACCTGCGCCCTAATCCTAAAGTCCGTCACTATCGCACACTTACCTGACCCATGCCCTAACCCTAAAGTCCATCACTATCACACACTTACTTGAACCCGGCCCGTAACTTTCACACCACACTGCAGAAAATAGCGAAGCCATAGAAACATACAACCGAATTCTTTCCCTAGGAAAAAATTTGGTTTTCTGGAGCTTCGCTATTGTTAGCGTTCGCTGTTTACAGTTCGCTATTACAACATTTGAAGTTATGCAACTTTGATGTTGTAATAGGGATCCATTGCAACACACAGTATTTGTGTGTTGCAGTATGCTTTGAGAATGATGCCCCCATCTGCCTTTATTTCTTGTTGTTTGATTGGGTGGGGTATTAATGGAAGTTTTCATCTCTTTCAGAAAACTACAACAGAAACTGTAAAGTCCACATTGCAGCTGCAGATAAGCAACAAGCCTGAGGCTTTGTTAATGTTTTTTAAATGTTCTTCCTTAACAGCAGCCTCTTATTCTGGAAAACCCAAGAGAGCCGGAGGCCAACAGTAACCAGTATGACAAGAATCCCCTGCCAGAGGTAAGATGCTACTTGGGTACTTGCATGGAGACAGCATCTCTGCATTTTGTTGTTCTTAACTCCGCTGTCAGTGTTGTAAAAGTGAAATCACATGTATTCCAAGAGTATGAGAACTGGCAGCTGCAGTCAATCATTTCTGGTTCTGTGGACCGCCACTGCTAATATAGCGCTACTGATGTCACATAGAAAATTTTAACTTTAAAATATATAACTTGATACAGACCTGTCTATATTCTTTTAAGATTATGCTTTATGTTTCTTGTTTTTATTAGCAAAGAAATTTGCACGATATATTGCAATCCTCAGAGTTACTAAGAAGTCATTTTATAGCTTGATTCCCCTGGTCTGTGGCATGAAAATCTGTTTTATTATCATAATCACTTGACAGGAGAGTAGCTTGTAATCACAGAGGTGCTTTGTGGTGTGGTATCTGAAGACAACACCAAAAGCAGGCAAACTGTTCTGGTTTAAACTACCCTTCATAACAAAAGTAACTTGCAATGCTGTATTAATGGAAAACTAGGTTTCACTGTATGAAATACTACTGTACGGTCACACACATTAGGCTCATGGCACAAACCACCAAAGCAGTATGGCCACACTGTTGTTTCTAGGGCCAGGCCGGGCTTTGCCAGGGCTATTCTGCATGGGTTTGTGAAGGTTTCTTCTCTGCTTTCCTCCTCCCAGGCATCCTTTTGAGATGTTGTACTCTCCCTTAGGTGAAGAATAATGCAACAGTGATGTAGAAGGACAGTACCGATGTGTAAAATCTTGCCATAACTGTAGATGTCCTTCTCTTCACTGTTCCAGTATTCGGCCCCTCCCTCCTTTCCTCTCTGTCCTGATTTTTGCCCTTTGTTCTGGTTGCCCTCCTGGCCAAGAGGCCCTTCTCCTTTCTTCCTTTATTTTTCCTTTTGGATGCACATGTACCTATTTGTTCCTGAGGGTATTCTGTTCCTCGGAGGGCTTTTTCAGTTCTAAGTATCTGCTTCCATGTGTCATCTTTCTGCCCTATGTCATCCAAGAAGTGCAGATGTGTGACATAAAATGTCTGTAAGACTTGAAGGCTTTGGTATACTGGCCAGATGTGGGGCTGACGATGGCAGGAGATCCCTTATGTGAAGCATACTGCAACAGTAAAGAGAAGGACATCTACTGTTATAGTAAGATTTTACACAGATGTACTTTCTCCACTGAGACTGCGGTGGTAGTGCTGCGGTAGCGTTGTCGCCTCACAGTAAGATGCTGTCTGGTTAAATTCTCTGCTAGAGCGTATTCTGTGTGGAGATATGCGTGAATGGGCGTACCTTCATTGAAGGTTGTGCGTCAGGGCTGGCAACTTGGCATGTAAAAATCTTCTGGCAATCATTAGTGGACCGGAGGTCCACTGTGGCGACCCCTAACTGGGAAAAGCCGAAATACGCTACTACTTTCTTCACAGAAGGATAGACGGAGAATATACCTTTCATCGGCTGATCAGAAAGTAACCCTGAGTTCTACATTCTACCTTTTCATAAAGATCACAAGTGCCTTAATGACAGAAGTGTGCACCCTGACTGGAATAGCTGGGAAAGAGCAGTGCTAAAGGTCAGCAGCATGCCAGTCTGTGTAACACAGGAAGTAGATCCCAGAGGTGCTGAGTTATTCTTCTTTAGCACAGGAAGTGGATGCACTAGTAAGGCCACACAAGCAGAAACTTGAGCAATGTTGAATAAAGGCACCCAGATAGTTTAAGTGGTAGTTAGAAACAAGTGAGCTACTAAAACACAGAAACTTCCAAGCATACTTAGATATACTACCAACACATGTAATTCCATATGAACTGCGGAATAAGACCGTCCCAGATGCACTGAATGTAGAGAAAAGCACTTTTGGTGAACATCATTGAAGTAGTACTGTTAATGAATTTTAATTGTGCCCTGACTTAGGAATGGAGTCCAGTCCTGTCTTTGTATTACACAATCCTATACATTTCATAGGTTCATAGGTTCAAACTAGGCTATCTGCCCAAGGGCATTTACAAGCCTAGCCCAGAGTTTTGTGGCTTTCGCCACCCCTTTAGTTTGAATAAAACTATGCCTATTATTTTGCTGTGCCTCTGTCAAGCAGTGACACTGAGGTAATCCCTGGGGTATATCTGCGATCTCCCATCCATTGGTCAAGATTTCTCTCGAACACGGCCAGCGAGGTGCTCTGCCTCACATGTACCGGGATTTTGTTCCACAGCATAGGTAGTCTCTGGGTGATGAATCTGTCCCTCCAGCACATCCTATTAATAACCGTGCCAAGGTTTAAGTCTCCCGCCCTTGTAGTTCTGAGGGATCTAGATTTTTTGAGGTGAAGCATGTTCATCAAATCTGGGTTTGACATGGCCTTGTATGTCAGGCACAGGTCACCTCTGAACAAGCGGTAAGCAACTGAATATAGCTGGAGTTCTTTCAGTCGGGCAGCATAAGACATATTTTTGAGACCCTTTATCCTTTTGGTGAGGAACTTTTGGGGCCTTTCCAGCTGCTGCAGGTGTCCGGTCAGATACATTCCGAATGGGGCATTGTACTCAATCATTGGTCTGATGAGTGATGAGTACAGGGGGACGATGACCTCCCTTGATCTAGATGTGAATCCCTTCATGATCAGGTGGGCAATGTAGAAGGTCTAGAAAACCAAAACAAAGCGAAAAAACCAAGTAACCAAAACAGAGCCAGAAGACGAGATGAAAAACCAAAAGCAATAGCGTACTCCAATGTTTAATACCCGCTTTCGTCACAAGACTTCCTCAGAATGCAACAAATCACCTTCAACAAAACATTTAAATACTAATACTAATTACATACAAATTACTAATTAATCAATAAACCTAAACAATTAAAATGTAAAAATGCTATGTAATTAAGTAACTGCTAATGCCATTTCTACCATTAGGTTATTTCTAGAATTGATTTTGGAGAATAATTTTTTTCTTTTTGGAAAGAAGTATTATAGACGAAAGAAAGGGGTGGCCATGGGGTCATCGGCTGCTCCAGCTTTTGCCAATGTAGTCATGGCTTGGTGGGAATTTGAAGTTATGCCAACCTTGAACAGGAAATTTAATATTAATTTTTATTGTCGTTTTATTGATGACGTATTATTTGTTATTGAGGGTGACTCCTCTACAGTTGACAGTTTGATTTTTGATATCAATAAATCTTCTGATTTTTTGAGATTTACAAAGGGAAGTGTAGGACTGCAGGTTAATTTTTTGGATGTATTACTATATTGGGATGAAAAAGATTACAGGTTTCACAGCAGGGTTTTTCGTAAAGAGACATTCACCAATGGTTACTTGCATTATTCTAGTAATCATCCTAGGCATGTTGTTAAGAACATCCCCCGTGGTCAATTTATACGTGCTAGTCGAATGACGTCAAAATGTAGTGACCTCTTTGAAGAATTTGATATTATTATTTCTTTATTTAGACAGAGGGGATACAATATTGTTGAATTGACACAGACAAAAGACGAGATTTTGACTAGACGCACTACTTCCTTTAAAGCTTTACTAGATTATCCTGCACTACCAACCAGTGTTGGTAGTGATTTAGACACGAGAAAAGACATTAATCCACATGTCACGTGCTCCTTGGACATTAGTTCCGATGGTGGACAGATTAAGCAAATTATAATTAATAATTGGAGGATAATAAATGGAAATAACGATATACGAAAGGTAGTGGGTGATCGACCGTTGTTTGTTTTTAGGAATCATAATAATTTAAAGAAAATTTTAGAATTCAACACTCAAGTTCAACTGAATATGCACACTAACAAAACCGGTATGCATTGCTGTCATGGTTGCAACACATGTAGGTTTATTTCTGAGGGACCTTACATTAAAATTGATAATATAGATCAAACATTTAAAGTTCCTGGTTACGTTGATTGCAACTCAAAGGGGGTTGTTTATATTAGCCAATGTTCTGGATGTTCAGCATTCTACATTGGCATGACGACCAGATGTCTTAAAACTAGAATTAGAGAGCATTTGTACAGCATTAAAACCAGGGATGAAAACAATGCTCTTTTTAAACATTCAGTTGTTTGTAATAATTTTAAAAAATTTTTATTTTCTATTTTGGATATTGTGCATTCTGATTTAAGGGCAGGTGATTTTAAAAATTTTTTAGAACAACGTGAGACTATTTGGCAAGTTAAATTAAATTCTGATAAATTTCCAGGATTAAACGACACCATTAATGTGAAATGTTTTTTAAAATATAGGAAATTACATGTTGACAAAGACTGTAATACCTTGTTACTGCTTACTTAATTACATAGCATTTTTACATTTTAATTGTTTAGGTTTATTGATTAATTAGTAATTTGTATGTAATTAGTATTAGTATTTAAATGTTTTGTTGAAGGTGATTTGTTGCATTCTGAGGAAGTCTTGTGACGAAAGCGGGTATTAAACATTGGAGTACGCTATTGCTTTTGGTTTTTCATCTCGTCTTCTGGCTCTGTTTTAATGTAGAAGGTCTTCCTAACTACTTTAGCAACGTGAGTGTCAAACGAAAGGTTACTGTCAACCTGGGTCCCCAGATCCCTGATAACTTCTTCTGTGCTCAGTGGATTGCCACCTATATGGTAGCTAGGGGTAACCTTGTTTTTCCCAAAGGGTATGACTATGCATTTCTTGGTGTTTAACTTTAGGCCATGGCTCTGGCACCAGTTATCCGTTTCTGTGAGACCCTTCTGAAGGATTTCTGTGTCAGATGTGTTTTCGACTATGGCGCCCAGTTTGCAGTCATCTGCAAACTTTGTCAGCCATAACCCTCCTGTGTTTGCTTGTACTTCAGAAAAGTAGATGCCGAACAAGAGTGGGCCCAGGACTGAGCCCTGTGGGACACCACTTGTGACAGGCTTTGAGTCTGACATGGCGCCAGCAACTCTGACCCTGTGGGTTCTGTCACTTAGCCAGTTTGCAACCCATCTTGTGATGTATGGCTTTACATTTAAGCTGATGAGTTTTTCAATGATACCTGAGTGGGGTATTGTGTCAAAAGCCTTTGCCAGGTCGAGGTAGGCTGTATGGACTGCCTTTCCCTCATCAATGGCCTTGGTGACTGTTTCGAAAAAGTCAACCAAGTTTAAAAGGCATGATCTGCCTTTGACAAAGCCAAACTGGGTTGGATCCAAAGTCTGCAAGTTCCCTATGTCTTTATTTATGAGTTCCATTATGATCCTCTCCATGGCTTTGCAGATCAGGCTTGTCAAGCTGATGGGACGGTAATTTCCAGGGTCGGTGGAGGCACCACCTTTGTGAAGTGGGACCACAGTTGCCGTGCGCCACTCCTTGGGTACGTATCCTGAGGTGAGGCTAAGATTAAACAGCTGTCCGAACTGCGGGTTTAATTCCTCATTGAGTTAGTGGAGCACACAGCCGGGGACACCATCCGGTCCCATGGATGCTGTGTTTTTCGCCTTAGAGAGAGCAGTTCTCACCTGGGCGTTAGAGATGTTTGGGGGGCTACAATCCTCTGGTATAGATATCTCTCCTTTTTGGGGGGGGGGGGGAGAAGTTTGCACTGAACCTGTCAGCCAGTATATTGGCAATGTCTGTAGGTTCGGTAATTTTCACATCATTTTAAACTAATTCTGAGCATATCTGGGAGTTTCCTCCCAGGTTTCTAACATAGCTAAAGAAGGCCTTATGATTGTCATTTGAGTCCTTAGCAATTTTTCTCTCAAAATTTGCCTTGGATTATTTTATGAGAGCTCTTAGTTTTTTACTTATAATGATCAAAGGTGTCTTACCTTTTAAGGATTTTGCTCTATCTTGTAGTAGCTTCCTCCTTTTGTTGTAGAGCTTGTTTATGGCTGGGGTCCACCAGACTGGACGCTTGCCTTTGGTACAAAGAGTCTTTGTTTTGTTTGGGATTGCCTGATCCATGCAGTCCTGTAGGTGCTGGTAGAAGGCATTTGTAAGTGATTCAGCAGCTTGAGTAATGTTTACCACCGGCTCGGGGGCCTTAAAAGAGACCACACTAGTCTTTAGAAGTGTGAAGTCGGCTTTTGAGAAGTTCTTCACTGTGGTCTTTTTTATCTCAGGTGGGGGCGGGATGAGGACCTCCAGTGAGATTAGTTTATGATCTGATCTCACCAGTGAGGGGTATACTTCCGGTGTTGAACATTGTGATCCCATGTTCGTGATGATGAGATCAAGTATGTTTTCACCACTTGTGGGGATGGTGACTAGTTGTTCCATGGCATTTGAGTTTATGAACTCCAGGAACCTTTGGGCTAGAGTGTTTGGGCTTGAGTAGTGATCCCAGTCTATATTAGGGTAGTTGGCATCACCTAGTATGATGGTGTTTGGAGATACATTTATCCCCTCCAGTGTTTTCAGGAAAGCTATGTGAGTTTCCTGAGTTTGAGAGGGTGGCCTGTAACATGCTACAAATTGCAGAGCAGTCTTGCCTATGGTTAATTGCACCTGGATGGTCTCCGATGCATCGTGCGTTGCCACCAACCTTGAGGTATGGGTGTCCTTGATGAATATGGACACCCCCCTCCTTTCTTGGTGTTGTCTGGATTTTGGGGCCGGAACGCATGATATGAGGTAAAACCTGATAGTGCTGGGGTGCTCTCAGGAGCCTTGAACCAGGTTTTAGTTACAGCACAGACATCGATGTTCTCCATACTGAGAAGTGCCTCGAGTGCGTGCATCTTCAGGTTGAGACTTCTGGCATTGAGCAGCATTACCCTTAGTTTTTTTCCTTTTTTGTGTTCTAGGGTGGTAGGTTTAGAATTTGAGCCTTGCCTAAAAAGGCACTATGGGGTGGCAAGAGCCTTTGCCAATATCCGGAAGCCCAGGGGTGACAGGTGCAAGCCGTCCCTTGCGAAGCAGCGTGGCTTGTCCAGCATGTCATCCCAGGCAGACAGACATTGGATCCCCTTTGAATGACACCAGAGTTTAAGCCAATTATTAAAGCTGATCATCTTATCTTTGTATTGTGGCATCATTCTTGGTGAAGGTAGGATACTGCTCAAGGTCAGGGTCATACCTGCCTGGGCTACATAATCAGAGAGCTCCTCAATGTCTCTTTTCATGTAGTCCAAGGAGGTATGTCTCAGGTCCTCAAGTTCCTTTTCAGAAATCCTGCTGCAGATCCTGAGACCATTTCACAGGGACCCAAGGGCATTAAAGCTACTACTGCCAAAAATCCTACCTCCTCTGATAGAGACTCCAGGGCGCTGGATAAATGGGGTAAGAAGATATACACTTTTGAAACTTTGGCCATTAGGGCCTTAAACTGCCAGTTTCATATGTTAAAGTATCAGCATGTTACTGGATTGCTTAAACAGAAAATGATTCCTGATTGTGCTGAACATGAGGACTTCCAGGATTTATTGCATTCTGCTGAACAAGTTGGAAAACATACTTTGCAGTGTGGTTGTGATTCACTAGAGGCATCTTGCAGGGCTGCTGTAACTGAGTCTATACTTAGAAGGCATGTTTGTCTTAAGGAGCAATCCTTGCCAGATCATGTTAAAGCAAACTTACTAGATGCTCCCCTAAATCAGGACCGCCTGTTTGGCAACAAGGCTGAAGTAGTTCTTAAATATGGAGGAAAAAGCTAAATCTATGCAAACTGTTAAAGATTTTTTACAAATACAACCTCCAAGATTTAGTAGGCATTGGCGTTCTAAGAATTGGTCCTTTCCTGCCTCTTCCAGATCTTCTCTGTCCAAACCCTAATCCATCAGAACACCCAGGCTTCAGTCCCAGGGTACGCACAGGACTAAGCAGTGGGGGGGGGCCTCCACTTCTAAATCTGGGAGTAATAAAACTCCCCCCATGGTAAACTGTCTTAATGACTTCTTTTTAAATATTCCAAGCACTTCTCAACTGACTGCATGAAGAGCAATCTTTCCCCCCAAAGGGGCAAAGAACTGGGAACTCATTACCCAGGACAAATGGGTTTTAAATAGTGTCCCAAGGATACAGATTTCATTTCCACACGTTACCAACACCAAGCGGTTGGCCAGATCTACCCCCAAATCAGTGAGCTGATGTCCAAAAGCAAGTACTCTCTCTCTCTCTCTCTCTCTCTATCTCTCTCTCAAGCATAGGGCTATTCAGTTGGTACCAGAAGAGGAAAAGGGACAATGTTTCTACTAGAGACTTTTCCTGGTACCCAGAAAAGATAATTCATGGTGTCTTATCCTGGACCTGTCAATTCTAAACACCTTTTTGATTCCAAAATTCAAGATGCTGACTCTTCACCAGTTGCTTCCTGTGCTAGGCAAAGATGCCTGGCTGGCAACACTAGATTTAAAGGAAGCATACCTGCACATCCCAAGCAGGGAATCTTGTGGAAGATACCTGCACTTCAAAGCAGGCTACACGCACTCTCAGTTCTCTGCACTGCCCTTAGGCTTATCTACTGCGCCCAGGGTATTCACAAAGTGCCTAGCTCCAGTCTTTGCCTTTTGCAAGCAAAGAAATATTGAAATATACCCATACCTGGACGATTGTCTAATTCAGGCAGAAAGCCTGGACATACTTATGAATCATCTGGCCTTTGTACAAAGGGTGCTAACTTGTCTGGGGTACACCATAAATGTAAAGTCACACCTGGTACCCTGTCACCAAATTATATTCCTGGGAGCAAGCTTGATTACAACTTCCCAGATGGCTTTCCTCATGCCAGTGAAATTCATTTGACAACCTACTTCAAACAAGTGACAATAAAAAACCTGTCTGCAGGGCAAATACTACAAGCCTTTGAGGTTCATGGCCACCTGCATTCTTCTAATTCCATATGCAAGACTGCATATGAGGAAACTGCAATGCTATCTAAAAAGCCTATGGTGTCAACATTCTCAGGATCTAGAAGCAATGATCTCTGCCATACCTTGCCTACACTTTGAGTTCCTTTTCTGGGCAGAGGCCTGCCACCAAATCAAGGGACTACCATTCACTCCACCTCTTTTACCATCCCCTCAGTAAATCAGTGATGGGTATCATTTTGGAGGCAAGGAGGCCTAGTACTAAAAAATCTTATGCTGAAAAATCAAAGATTCTGTGTGTGGAACCTCTCAAGGGATGAGCACAGCAGCGCCCAATTTACCTCCGATTTTACAATACTTAACTGAGATGCTTCACAAGGGCCTGTCTTTTTCCTCCATCAAAATTCACGCCTCAGCCATTTCAGCTCATAACACAGAACCTCCTCTCTTCTCTCATCCACTGCTCAAGCAGTTCCTCAGAGAGGCCAAAAATTTAAGACCATTTTTGATTTCGATTTCTTTACCATCATCTTTTGGAGGACCCATGATCAGTTTAGTAGTATGTACAATTCTGAGGAACTTAGCATAAAGTAGGTCCCAGGGATACTGAGGTCATTCTTTAACTGTATAAGGCACTGGTGCAGATTCTGGTTGTATTTGGCTTAGAGAATGGATCCCAAAATTGATATGGTCATTCCTTCGTTGTACAGGACACTGGTA
The DNA here is from genome assembly GCF_019279795.1 of Protopterus annectens. Taxonomy (NCBI): domain Eukaryota; kingdom Metazoa; phylum Chordata; order Ceratodontiformes; family Protopteridae; genus Protopterus; species Protopterus annectens. The sequence goes on from NC_056744.1 coordinate 1,811,945,368, forward strand.
AGGCCACACTTGGGGTATTCTGTACAGTTCTGGGAGTATATACCATTAGTAATGGATTCCTACAGATCTTGAGATTATCATTCTGCTGTAGAGGGCACTATTTTGGTCACACATGGGACACTATGTCATGTTCCAGGGGTACACAACATGCAAAGTGGATTCTAGAGATGATGCTGTATGCTTTCATTGTAAAATAGACTAGTAAGATCACATTGGGGTACTGCAGACAGTTTCAGGGGCACACAACAGCAAAGTGGATTCTAGAGATAATGCTGTATGCTTTCATTGTAAAGGAGACTAGTAAGATCACATTGGGGTACTGCAGACAGTTTCAGGGGTACACAACATGCAAAGTGGATTCTAGAGATGATGCTGTATGCTTTCATTGTAAAGGAGACTAGTAAGATCACATTGGGGCACTGCAGACAGTTTCAGGGGTACACAACATGCAAAGTGGATTCTAGAGATGATGCTGTATGCTTTCATTGTAAAGGAGACTAGTAAGATCACATTGGGGTACTGTAGACAGTTTCAGGGGTACACAACATGCAAAGTGGATTCTAGAGATGATGCTGTATGCTTTCATTGTAAAGGAGACTAGTAAGATCACATTGGGGTACTGCAGACAGTTTCAGGGGTACACAGCATGCAAAGTGGATTCTAGAGATGATGCTGTATGCTTTCATTGTAAAGGAGACTAGTAAGATCACATTGGGGTACTGCAGACAGTTTCAGGGGTACACAACATGCAAAGTGGATTCTAGAGATGATGCTGTATGCTTTCATTGTAAAGGAGACTAGTAAGATCACATTGGGGTACTGCAGACAGTTTCAGGGGTACACAACATGCAAAGTGGATTCTAGAGATGATGCTGTGTGCTTTCATTGTAAAGGAGACTAGTAAGATCACATTGGGGGTACTGCAGACAGTTTCAGGGGTACACAACATGCAAAGTGGATTCTAGAGATGATGCTGTATGCTTTCATTGTAAAGGAGACTAGTAAGATCACATTGGGGTACTGCAGACAGTTTCAGGGGTACACAACATGCAAAGTGGATTCTAGATATGATGCTGTATGCTTTCATTGTAAAGGAGACTAGTAAGATCACATTGGGGTACTGCAGACAGTTTCAGGGGTACACAACATGCAAAGTGGATTCTAGAGATGATGCTGTATGCTTTCATTGTAAAGGAGACTAGTAAGATCACATTGGGGTACTGCAGACAGTTTCAGGGGTACACAACATGCAAAGTGGATTCTGGAGATGATGCTGTGTGCTTTCATTGTAAAGGAGACTAGTAAGATCACATTGGGGGTACTGCAGACAGTTTCAGAGGTACACAACATGCAAAGTGGATTCTAGAGATAATGCTGTATGCTTTCATTGTAAAGGAGACTAGTAAGATCACATTGGGGTACTGCAGACAGTTTCAGGGGTACACAACATGCAAAGTGGATTCTAGAGATGATGCTGTATGCTTTCATTGTAAAGGAGACTAGTAAGATCACATTGGTGTACTGCAGACAGTTTCATGGACATGTGTCATGAAGAGTGGGTTCCAGAGGTGTTTAGGTCATCTTTGAATCATATAGAACAGTGGCAATACCACACCTGCTGTAATGGGTATAGCATTAAGAGTATGTAGCATGAATATGGGTTCTAGAGATCCTGATATCTTCCTTCCATGGTCACATCTAGGCTCACATGTCATGTATTGTGTACAGTGTAAGAGGAACATACCATGAGGAGTGGTTACAGAGATACCAAGGTCATCCCTGTGTTCTGCTGGACAGCGGTAAATCCACATATGTGCTACTGGTTGCTGTTCTGATGGTACACAGCATGTAGAGTGGAACTCAGAAATGCTAAGGTCATCTTTCCATGCTAAGGTCATCTTTCCATTCTACAGGGTAATAGTAAGGCCACTGCTAAAAAACAGTATTTATTTCTGTCAGCAAGTTGGGAAATTATGTTGGTAGAAAGTTTGTAGTACCTTGAACACAGTACTCTTATATCATAGAGGCAGGGGGACAGATTTCCAAAGCACAGCCACACCAAAGAATGTTTCCCACCTGGAAGGGAGTTCTAGGTTATGGTATTTGGTGAATCTGTACACCTAGGATCAGCTGGTCATTGTGCTGCTGTCCATGTGGGACATATGGTTCACACAAGTGTGAGTTGTAGGCAGCAGTTCCTCCTGTCCATTACCTTTGATAGTGTTAGTTTACAGATTTTTGTCTGATGGCAGAAATAATATATTTGGCATTTCACAGTGGTAAAAGTTTGCTTGTCACACATGCCTTACCAGTAGCAGATAAGATAAACAGCTTGTAAGTGTTGCTAAGCTCATGAACCCTCAGATGTAAAACCAAAAACACTATTGATAGCAAGCATATAAAGTACGTAGCACCCACCAACAGATTCTAATAATGTGATGAAAATGAGATGAATGGAGTCGGTGAACAAGAGCAAATGTCTCAATCACATGAGAATTTCTTTTCTTTTGCTTCATTTGTCAAAATGTATTACTTTGTTGTACTGCTATATTTATTGACATCTTCTTCTTTCGGCTGCTCCCATTAGGGGTCACCACAGCGGATCAACTGTTTCCATTTCTTCCTGTCCTCTGCATCTTGCTCTGTCACACCAACCACCTGCATGTCCTCTCTCACCACATCCATAAACCTTATCTTAGGCCTTCCTCTTTTCCTGTTACTTAGCAGCTTCATCCTTAGCATCTTTTCCTCAATATACTCTGCATCCCTCCTCAGCACATGTCCAAACCAATGTAATCTTGCCACTCTGGCTTTGTCTCCAAACCTTCCAATCTGGGCTGACCCACTAATATACTTATTCCTAATCCTGTCCATCCTCGTCACACCCAGTGTAAATTTTTACATCTTCAGCTCAGCCACATCAAGCTCTGACTCCTGCCTTTTTGTCAGTGCCACTGTCTCCAACCCATATAATATATCTGGTCTCACTACCCACTTGTATACCTTCCCTTTCACTCTTACTGGTACTCGTCTGTCACAAATCACTCCTGACACTCTTCTCCACTCACTCCATCCTGCCTGTACTCTCTTCTTCACCTCTCTTCCACACTCACCATTACACTGAACTGTTGATCCCAAGTATTTAAAGTCATCCACCTTTGCCACCTCTACTCCCTGCATCCTCACCATTCCTCTATCCCTCTCATTCACACACACATATTCTGTCTTAGTCCTAATGACCTTCATTCCTCTTCTCTCTAGAGCATATCTCCACCTATCCAGGGTCTCCTCCACCTGTTCCCTACTCTCACTACAGATCACAATGTCATCTGCAAACATCATAGCCCACTGGGACTCCTGTCTGATCTTGTCTGTCAACCTGTCCATCACCATTGCAAATAAGAAAAAGCGCAGAGCTGATCCTTGATGTAATCCCACCTCCACCTTAAACGCATCCAACACTCCCACCACAGACCTCACCGCTGTCACACTACCCTTTTACATATCCTGTACCACTCTTACATACTTCTCTGACACTCCCAACTTCCTCATACAATACCACAACTCCTCTCTAGGCAACCTGTCATATGCTTTCTCTAAGTCCACAAAGACACAATGCAACTCCTTCTGACCTTCTCTATACTTCTCCATCAACACTCTCAGAGCAAACATCATATCTGTAGTGCTCTTTCCTGGCATGAAACCATACTGCTGATCACTAATCATCACCTCCCTACTTAACCTAGCCTTCCACTATTCTTTCCCATAACTTCATGCTGTGACGGATCAATTTAATCCCTCTGTAGTTACTACAGCTCTGCACATCACCCTTATTCTTAAAAATCGGTACCAAAACAAATCTAGTTAAAAACTCCACTGTCATTTCACCTAAACACCTCCATGCTTCCACAGGTATGTCATCTGGTTGAACAGCCTTTCCATTCTTCATCCTCTTCATAGCTGTCCTTACTTCCTCCTTGTTAATCCACTGCACTTCATGATTCACTATCCGCACATCATCCAACCTTCTCTCCCTCTCATTCTCTTCATTCATTAACCCCTCAAAGTACTCTCTCCATCTCCTCAACACATTCTCCTCGCTTGTGAGTACATTTCCCTCATTATCCTTTATCACCTTTACCTTCTGCACATCTTTACTAGCTCAACCCCTCTGTCAGTACAGGTCCTTTTATCCCTCCTTAGTGTCCAAACTTTCATACAGCTCTTCATATGCTTTATCCTTAGCCTTCGCCACCTCTCTCTTTGCCATACACCTCATCTCCTTATACACCTGTCTACGTTCTTCATCTCTCTGACAATCCCACTTCTTCTTTGCCAACCTCTTTCTCTGTATACTCTCATGTACTTCCTCATTCCACCACCAGGTCTCCTTGTCCTCCTTCCTCTTTCCAGATGTCACACCAAGCACCTTTCTAGCCACCTCTCTTACTAGCTCTGCTGTAGTTACACAGATATTTGGTAACTCTTCACTGCAACCCAGTGCCTGTCTTAACTCTTCCATGAACTCCACCTCACAATTACCCTTTTTCAGTTTCCACGATCCTTGGTGCTTCCCTCGCACTCATCCTCCTCTTCTTGATCACCAGTGTCATCCTACAAATCACCATCCTATGCTGCCTAACTACACTTTCCCCTGCCACCACTTTATCACCTCCAATCTCCTTCAGACTGGCCCTTCTACATAAGATATAATCCACCTGTGTGCATCTTCCTCCACTCTTGTATGTCACCCTATGCTCCTCCTTCTTGTTAAAATACATATTCACCACAGCCATGTCCATCCTTTTCACAAAATCCACTACCATCTGACCTTCTGCATTCCTTTGCTTACCACCATACCTACCCATCACTTCCTCATCCCCTCTGTTCCCTTCACCAACATGCCCATTGAAATCTGCTCCAGTCACCACTCTCTCACCCTTGGGTACAGTCATCAGAACTTCATCTAACTCACTCCAAAAATTTTCTTTCTCATCCATCGCACACCCAACTTGCTTCCAACTTGTGGAGCATATGCACTAACAACATTCATCATTACAACATCAATTTCCAGCTTCATAAACCTCACTCTATCCGACACTCTTTTCACCTCCAAAACACTCTTAGCATATTGTTCCTTCAGGATAACCCCTACGCCATTTCTCCTCCCACCCACACCATGATTAAACAATTTGAACCAGCCTATGATACACCTAGCCTTGCTCCCCTTCCATCTGGTCTCTTGCGCACACACAATATATCAACCTTCCTTCTGTCCATCATATGAGCTAGCTCTCTCCCTATACCAGTCATACTACCAACCTTCAAAGTTCCACCCCTAACTATCACAGTCCTAGTCTTTTCCTGCCTTCGGGCATGCCTTCCCCCTCCTCTCCTCCTTCAGCCAACAGTAGCCCAATTACCACCAGCACCCTGTTGGCCAACAGTACTGGTGGCAGTCGTTGTTAACCTGGGCCTCGACTGATCTGGTATGTATATTTGTACTGTTGTCCGCATGCATGATTTGGCAAAATTTTACGCCGGATGCCCTTCCTGACGCAACCCTCCCCATTTATCCAGGCATGTGACCGGCACAAAGAAATGCACTGGCTTGTGCATCCCCAGTGGTTGGGTTGCTATATTTATTGACATGTATTGTAAATATTTTTCAATTTCTTTCAAGGGTTAATCTTATTGTAATGTTTCTGGTGCTTTTCTCCCCAGGTCTCTGCTGAAAAAGGGCTATTCCAGTTCAGTCAGTCAATCCCGTCAACAAATGTAAAATAAATAAATACATTTTCAGATGGGAGCAAAGTGTGGTACTGGGTGATACTGAGGTGTTATAGGGCACGACATATACCTGCTTGAATGCAGGGCTTGCAACACAAAGTTTGGCACTGAGTGATACTGAGGTGTTGTAGGGCACTGCATGTAGCCCCTTGAAAGCAGGGCTTGCAGTACAGACATCTGTCTGGCAGAAGTAATGGTTAAGGGCAGTAGTGTCCTAAAGAGAGAAACTTAAGCCCACCAAGATAGTTCAAAAATTGGAAATTCAGGTGCCATGGAGGATGAAGTTATTCACAGAAGTATGAAGATGGAAGGATACCTTCAAGAATGTTTAATTAGTCAATACTGGTCTGCAGTACTTCTGTTACCACTATCAAGTCATGATGCACCAAGCTAAGAGACAGACACACCCTGACCGTGAACTATCCCACCACCAAGTCATGCTGCACCAAGCCAGGAGAGACAGACACACCCTGATTGTGAACTGTCCCACCAAGTCATGATACACCAAGCTAGCAGTGATGGACACACCCTGACCATGGACTGTCCCAGCAAGTCATGAAGCACCAAACGAAGAGAGATAGACGCACCATGATAGTGAATTGTCCCACCAAGTCATGAAGCACCAAGCTAAGAGAGAAGGACATACCCTGACAGTGAACTGTTCCATCAAGTCATGATGCACCAAGCTAGGAGAGACAGGCACACCCTGACCATGAAGTGTCCCACCAAGTCATGATATACCAAGTTAGGAGAGATGGGCACACCTTGACCATGAACTGTCCCAGCAAGTCATGATGTACCAAACCAAGAGAGACAGACATACTCTGATAGTGAATTGACCCACCAAGTCATGAAGCACCAAGCTAAGAGAGAAGGACATACCCTGACCATAAACTATCCCAGCAAGTCATGATGTATCAAGCTAAGAGAGACAGACACACCCTGACCGTGAACTGTCCCACCAAGTCATGATGCACCAAACTAAACGACAGACAGACCCTAACCATGAACTGGCCCAGCAAGTCATGATGTGCCAAGCTAAGAGAGATGGACATACCCTGACCGTGAACTGTCCCAACAAGTCATGATGCACCAAGCTAGGAGAGATGGACCCACCCTTACCGTAAATTGTCCCACCAAGTCATAATGCACCAAGCTAAGAGACACAGACACACCATGACCATGAACTGTCCCACCAAGCCATGATGCACCAAGCTAGGAGAGACCGACACACTATGACCATGAACTGTCCCACCAAGTCATGATGTACCAAGCTAAGAGAGACAGGCACACCCTGAACATGAACTGTCCCAACAAGTCATAATTCACCAAGCTAAGAGAGACAGGCACACCCTGACTGTGAACTGTCCCACCAAGTCATGATGCATCAAGCTAAGAGAGACAGACACACCCTGACTGTGAACTGTCCCACCAAGCCATGATGCACCAAGCTAAGAGAAATGGACAAACCCTGACAATCAACTGCCCCACCAAGTCGTGAAGCACAAAGCTAATCGAGATGGACACACCATGATCGTGAACTGTCCCTGCAAGTCATGATGCACCAAGCTAGGAGAGATGGACACACCCTGACCATGAACTGTCCCACCAAGTCATAAAGAATCAAGCTAGGAGAGATGGACACACTCCTAACCGTGAACTGTCCCACCAAGTCATGAAGCACCAAACTAGGAGAGACAGAAACACCCTATCTGTGAACTGTCTCAGCGAGCCATGATGCACCAAGCTAAGAGAGATGGACATACCCTGACAATCAATTGCCTCACCAAGTCATGATGCACCAAGCTAGGAGAGACAGACACACCCTGAGCATGAACTTTCCCAGCAAGCCATGATGCACCAAGATAAGAGGGATAGACGCAACCTGACCATGAACTATCCCACCAAGTCATGATGCACCAAGTTAGGAGAGATGGGCACACCTTGACCATGAACTGTCCCAGCAAGTCATGATGCACCAAACCAAGAGAGACAGACATACCCTGAAAGTGAATTGTCGAACCAAGTCATGAAGCACCAAGCTAAGAGAGAGAAGGACATACCCTGACCGTGAACTGTCCCTTCAAGTTATGATGCACCAAGCTAGGAGAGACGGACACGCCCTGACCATGAACTTTCCCAGCAAGTCATGATGTACAAAGCTAAGAGAGATGGACACACCCTGACCGTGAACTGTCCCATCAAGTCATGATGTACCAAGTTAAGAGAGACGGACACACCCTGACCGTGGACTGTCCAACCAAGTCATGATGCACAAAGCTAGGAGAGACAGACACACCCTGACCAAGAACTGTCCCACCAAGTCATGAAGCACCAAGCTAGGAGAGACAGATGCACCCTGACAGTGAATTGTCGCAGCAAGTCATGATGTACCAAGCTAAGAGAGACAGACATACCCTGACCATGAACTGTCCCACCAAGTCGTGATGCGCCAAACTAAAAGACAGACAGACCCTAACCGTGAACTAGCCCAGCAAGTCATGATGTGCCAAGCTAAGAGAGATGGGCACACCCTGACTGTAACCTGTCCCAACAAGTCATGATGCACCAAGCTAGGAGAGATGGACACACCCCGACAGTGAATTGTCCCACCAAGTCATAATGCACCAAGCTAAGAGACACAGATGCACCCTGACCATGAACTGTCCCACCAAGTCATGCTGCACCAAGCTAGGAGAGACAGACACACTATGACCATGAACTGTCCCACCAAGTCATGATGTACCAAGCTAAGAGAGACAGGCACACCCTGAACATGAACTGTCCCACCAAGTCATAATTCACCAAGCTAAGAGAGACAGGCAAACCCTGATTGTGAACTGTCCCACCAAGTCATGATGCATCAAGCTAAGAGAGACAGACACATCCTGACTGTGAACTGTCCCAGCAAGTCATGAAGCACCAAGCTAAGAGAGATGGACACACTCTGACTGTGAACTGTCCCACCAAGTCATGAAGAACCAAGCTAGGAAAGACAGACATACCCTGACCATGAACTGTCCCAGCAAGTCATGAGGCAGCAATCTAAGAGAGACGGACATACCCTGACCATGAACTTTCCCACCAAGTCATGAATCACCAAGCTAGGAGAGACAGACACACCCTAACTGGGAACTGTCCCAGCAAGTCATGATGCACCAAGCTAAGAGAGACAGACAGACCCTGACAGTGAACTATCCCAGCAGGTCATCATGTACCAAGCTAAGAGACAGACACACCCTGACCGTGAACTGTCCCACCAAGTCATGAAGCACCAAGCTAAGAGAGGTGGACACACCCTGACCATGAACTGTCCCAGCAAGTCATTATGCACCAAGCTAAGAGAGACAGACAGACCCTGACAGTGAACTATGCCAGCAGGTCATCATGTACCAAGCTAAGAGACAGACACACCCCGACCGTGAACTGTCCCACCAAGTCATGAAGCACCAAGCTAAGAGAGGTGGACACACCCTGACCATGAACTGTCCCAGCAAGTCATGATGCACCAAGCTAGGAGAGACAGACACCCCCTGACCATGAACTGTCCCACCAAGCCATGATGCACCAAGCTAAGAGAGATGGACACACCCTGACAATCAACTGCCCCACCAAGTCATGAAGCACAAAGCTAAGAGAGATGGACACACCCTGACTGTGAACTGTCCCTGCAAGTCATGATGCACCAAGCTAGGAGAGATTGACACACCCTGACCATGAACTGTCCCACCAAGTCATAAAGAATCAAGATAGGAGAGACGGACACACTCTTAACTGTGAACTGTCCCACCAAGTCATGAAGCACCAAACCAGGAGAGACAGAAACACCCTATCTGTGAACTGTCTCAGCGAGCCATGATGCACCAAGCTAAGAGAGATGGACATACCCTGACAATCAACTGCCTCACCAAGTCATGAAGCACCAAGCTAGGAGAGACAGACAAACCCTGAGCATGAACTTTCCCAGAAAGCCATGATGCACCAAGATAAGAGGGACAGATGCACCCTGACCATGAACTGTCCCACCAAGTCATAATGCACCAAGTTAGGAGAGATGGACACACTCTGATCGTGAACTGTCCCACCAAGTCATGATGCACCAAGCTAAGAGAGACGGACACATCCTGACCATGAACTGTCCCATAAAGTCATGATGTACAAAGCTAAGAGACACGGACACACCCTGACTATGAACTGTCCCATCAAGTCATGAAGCACAAAGCTAGGACAGACAGACACACCCTGACCATGAACAGGCCCATCAAGTCTTGATGCACCAAGCTAGGAGAGACAGACACACCCTAACAGTGAACTGTCCCACCAAGTCATGATGCACCAAGCTAAGAGAGATGGACACACCCTGACCATGAACTGTCCCATTAAGTCATGATGTACCAAGCTAAGAGACATGGACACACCCTGACTATGAACTGTCCCGTCAATTCATGAAGCATCAAGCGAGAAGAGACAGACACACCCTGACCATGAACTATCCCAACAAGTCATGATACACCAAGCTAGGAGAGACAGATACACCCTGACCGTGAACTGACCTAGCAACTCATGATGTACCAAACTAGGACAGACAAACATACCCTGACCATGACCTGTCCCATCAAGTCATAACACACCAAGCTAGGAGAGACAGATACACCCTGACTGTGAACTGTCCCAGCAAGTTATGAAGCACCAAGCTAAGAAAGACAGACACACCCTGCCCGTGAACTGTCACATCAAGTCATGAAGCACCAAGCTAAGAGAGATGGACACACCCTGACCATGAACTGTCCCATCAAGTCATGAAGCACCATGCTAACAGACTGGCACCCTGACCGTGAACTGCCCCATCAAGTCATGAAGCACCATGCTAAGAGCAGACACACCCTGACTGTAAACTGTCCCACTAAGTCAAGAAACACCAAGCTAAGAGAGATGGACAAACCCTAACCATGAAATGTCCCTTCATGTCATGAAGCACCATGCTAAGAGACAGACACACCCTGACTGTGAACTGCCCCAACAAGTCATGAGCTAAGAGAGATGGACACACCCTGACTGTGAACTGTCCCACCAAGTCATGATGCACCAAGCTAAAGTGACAGACACACCCTGACCGTGAACTGCCCCATCAAGATATGAAGCCCCATGCTAAGAGACAGACACACCCTGACTGTGAACTGTCCCACCAAGTCATGAAGCACCAAGCTAAGAGAGATGGATACACCCTGACCATGAACTGTCCCATCAAGTTATGAAGCACCACGCTAAGAGACAGACATACTCTGACTGTGAACTGTCCCAACAAGTCATGAAGCACCAAGTTAAGAGAGATGGACACACCCTGACCATGAACTGTCCCACCAAGTCATGATGCACCAAGCTAAGAGAGACAGACACACCCTGACCATGAACTGTGCCATCAAGTCATAAAGCACCAAACTAGGAGAGACAGACGCACCCTGATCATGAACTGTCCCACCAAGTCATGATGCACCAAGCTAAGAGAGACAGACACACCCTGACCATGAACTGTCCCACCATTCATGATGCACCAAACTAAAAGACATAAACACCCTAACTTTGAACTGGCCCAGCAAGTCATGATGTGCCAAGCTAAGAGAGATGGACATACCCTGCCTGTGAACTGTCCCAAAAAGTCATGATGCACCAAGCTAGGAGAGACAGACACCCCTTGACCATGAATTGTCCCACCAAGTCATAACGCACCAAGCTAAGAGACAGACGCACCCTGACCGTGAACTGTCCAACCAATTCATGATGCACCAAGCTAGGAGAGACAGAAACACTATGACCATGAACTGTCCCGCCAAGTCATGATGTACCAAGCTAAGAGAGACAGGCACACCCTGAACATGAACTGTCCCACCAAGTCATAATTCACCAAGCTAAGAGAGACAGGCACACCCTGACTGTGAACTGTCCCAGCAAGTCATGAAGCACCAAGCTAAGAGAGATGGACACACCCTGACTTTGAACTGTCCCACCAAGTCATGAAGCACCAAGCTAGGAGAGACAGACATACCCTGACCATGAACTGTCCCAGCAAGTCATGAGGCACCAAGCTAAGAGAGTCGGACATACCCTAACCATGAACTATCCCACCAAGTCATGAAGCACCAAGCTAGGAGAGACAGACACACCATAACCGGGAACTGTCCCAGCACGTCATGATGCACCAAGCTGAGAGAGACAGACATACCCTGACTGTGAACTGTCCCAGCAAGTCAGGATGTACAAAGCTATGAGAGATGGACTCACCCTGGCCATGAACCATCCCACAAAGTCATGAACCACCAAACTAGGAGAGACATACACACCCTGACCATGAAATGTCCCACCAAGTCATAAAGCACCAAGCTAGGAGAGACAGACACACCATGAACGTGAACTGTCCCAGCAAGTCATGATTCACCAAGCTAGGAAAGATGGACACACCCTGACTGTGAACTGTCCCACCAAGTCATGAAGCACCAATCAAGGAGAGACAGACACACCCCGACCGTGAACTGTCCCACCAAGTCATGAAGCAGCAAGCTAAGAGAGACAGACACACCCTGACAGTGAACTATCCCAGCAAGTCATCATGCACCAAGCTAAGAGACAGACACACCCTGACCATGAACTGTCCCACCAAGTCATGAAGCACCAAGCTAAGAGAGGTGAACACACCCTGACCATAAACTGTCCCACCAAGTCATGATGCACCAAGTTAGGAGAGGCAGATGAACCCTGACCATGGACTCTCCTGGCACGTCATGATGCACCAAGCTAGGAGAGATGGACACACCTTGACTGTGAACTGTCCCACCAAGTCATGATGCACCAATCTAGGAGAGATGGACACACTCTGACCATAAACTGTCCCACCAAGTCATGATGCACCAAGTTAGGAGAAACAGACACACCCTGACCATGAACTGTCCCACCAAGTCATGATGCACCAAGCTAAGAGAGACAGACACACCCTGACCGTGAACTGTCACATCAAGTCATGATGTGCCAAGCTAAGAGACACAGACACATCCTGACTATGAACTGTCCCATCAAGTCATGAAGCACCAAGCTAGGAGAGACAGACACACCCTGACCATGAACTATCCCAACAAGTCAAGATACACCAAGCTAGGAGAGACAGACGCACCTGACTGTGAACTGTCCCAGCAAGTCAGGATGCACCAAGGTAGGAGAGACAGACACACCCTGACAGTCAACTGTCCCAGCAACTCATGATGTACCAAACTAGGAGAGACAAACATACCCTGACCATGATCTGTCCCATCAAGTCATAACACACCAAGCTAGGAGAGACAGACATACCCTGACTGTGAACTGTCCAGCAAGTTATGAAGCACCAAGCCAAGAAAGACAGACACACCCTGACCGTGAACTGTCACACCAAGTCATGAAGCAAGAAGCTAAGAGAGACGGACACACCCTGACCATGAACTGTCCCATCAAGTCATGAAGCACCAAGCTAAGAGACAGACACACCTTGACTGTGAACTGTCCCACCAAGTCAGGAAGCACCAAGCTAAGAGAGATGGACACACCCTGACCATGAATTGTCCCATCAAGTCATGAAGCACCATGCTAAGAGACCGACACACCCTGACCGTGAACTGCCCCATCAAGTCATGAAGCACCATGCTAAGAGACAGACACACTCTGACTGTAAACTGTCCCACCAAGTCATGAAGCACCAAGCTAAGAGAGATGGAAACACCCTGACCATGAACTGTCCTATCAAGTCATGAAGCACCATGCTAAGAGACAGACACACCCTGACTGTGAACTGTCCCAACAAGTCATGAAGCACCAAGCTAAGAGAGATGGACACACCATGACGGTGAACTGTCCCACCAAGTCATGATGCACCAAGCTAAGAGAGACAGACACACCCTGAGTGTGAACTGCCCCATCAAGTCATGAAGCACCATGCTAAGAGACAGACACACCTTGACTGTGAACTGTCCCACCAAGTCATGAAGCACCAAGCTAAGAGAGATGGACACACCCTGACCATGAACTGTGCCACCAAGTCAGGAAACACCAAGCAAAGAGAGACGGACACACCCTGACCATGAACTGCCCCATCAAGTCATAAAGCACCAAGCTAGGAGAGACAGACGCACCCTGATCGTGAACTGTCCCACCAAGTCATGATGTACCAAGCTAGGAGAGATGGACACACCCTGACCTGACCTGTCCCACCAAGTCATGATGCACCAAGCTAAGAGAGACAGGCACACCCTGACCGTAAACTGTCCCAGCAAGTCATAAAGCAACAAGCTAAGAGACAGACACACCCTTACCGTGAACTGTCCCACCAAGTCATGATACACCAAGCTAAGAGAGACGGACACACCCTGACTGTGAACTGTCCCACCAAGTCATGATGCACCAGGCTATGTGAGACAGATACACCCTGACCGTGAACTGTCCCACCAAGTCATGATGCATCAAGCTAAGAGAGATGGACACACCCTGATTGTGAACTATCCCACCAAGTCATGATGCACCAAGCTAGGAGAGACAGACACACCCTGACCGTGAACTGTCCCAACAAGTCATGATGCACCAAGCTAAGAGAGACAGACATACCCTGAGTGTGAACTGTCCCATCAAGTCATGATGTACCAAGCTAAGAGAAACAGACACACCCTGACAATGAACTGTCCCACCAAGTCATGATGCACTAAGCTAAGAGAGATGGACATACCCTGACCATGAACTGTCCCAGCAAGTCATGATGCACCAAACTAGGAGAGACGTACACACACTGACTGTGAACTGTCCCACCAAGTCATAAAGAATCAAGCTAGGAGAGACGGACACACTCCTAACTGTGAACTGTCCCACCAAGTCATAAAGCACCAAACTAGGAGAGACAGAAACACTCTATCTGTGAACTGTCTCAGCGAGCCATGATGCACCAAGCTAAGAGAGATGGACATACCCTGACAATCAACTGCCTCACCAAGTCATGATGCACCAAGCTAGGAGAGACAGACACACCCTGAGCATGAACTTTCCCAGCAAGCCATGATGCACCAAGATAAGAGGGACAGATGCAACCTGACCATGAACTGTCCAACCAAGTCATGATGCACCAAGTTAGGAGAGATGGGCACATCTTGACCATGAACTGTTTCAGCAAGTCGTGATGCATCAAACCAAGAGAGACAAACATACCCTGATAGTGAATTGTCCCACCAAGTAATGAAGCACCAAGCTAAGAGAGAAGGACATACTCTGACTGTGAACTGTCCCATCAAGTTATGATGCACCAAGCTAGGAGAGACGGACACGCCCTGACCATGAACTTTCCCAGCAAGTCATGATGTACCAAGCTAAAAGAGATGGACACACCCTGACCGTAAACTGTCCCATCAAGTCATGATGTACCAAACTAAGAGAGATGGACACACCCTGACCATGAACTGTCCAACCAAGTCATGATGCACAAAGCTAGGAGAGACAGACACACCCTGACCAAGAACTGTCCCACCAAGTCATGAAGCCCCAAGCTAGGAGAGACAGACGCACCATGACAGTGAATTGTCACAGCAAGTCATGATGTACCAAGCTAAGAGAGATGGACATACCCTGACCATGAACTGTCCCACCAAGTCGTGATGCGCCAAACTAAAAGACAGACAGACCCTAACCGTCAACTAGTCCAGCAAGTTATGATGTGCCAAGCTAAGAGAGATGGACACACCCTGACCGTGAACTGTCCCAACAAGTCATGATGCACCAAGCTAGGAGAGATGGACACACCCTGACAGTGAATTGTCCCACCAAGTCATAATGCACCAAGCTAAGAGACGCAGATGCACCCTGACCGTGAACTGTCCCACCAAGTCATAATGCACTAAGCTAGGAGAGACAGACGCACTATGACCATGAACTATCCCACCAAGTCATGATGTACCAAGCTAAGAGAGACAGGCACACCCTGAACATGAACTGTCCCACCAAGTCATAATTCATCAAGCTAAGAGAGACAGGCACACCCTGATCGTGAACTGTTCCAGCAAGTCATGATGCATCAAGCTAAGAGAGACAGACACACCCTGACTGTGAACTGTCCCAGCAAGTCATGAAGCACCAAGCTAAGAGAGATGGACACACTCTGACTGTGAACTGTCCCACCAAGTCATGAAGCACCAAGCTAGGAGAGACAGACATACCCTGACCATGAACTGTCCCAGCAAGTCATGAGGCACCAATCTAAGAGAGATGGACATACCCTGACATGAACTTTCCCACCAAGTCATGAAGCACCAAGCTAGGAGAGACAGACACACCCTAACCGAGAACTGTCCCAGCAAGTCATGATGCACCAAGCTAAGAGAGGCAGACAGACCCTGACAGTGAACTATCCCAGCAGGTCATCATGTACCAAGCTAAGAGACAGACACACCCCGACCATGAATTGTCCCACAAAGTCATGAAGCACCAAGCTAAGAGAGGTGGACACACCCTGACCATGAACTGTCCCAGCAAGTCATGATGCACCAAGCTAGGAGAGACAGACACACCCTGACCATGAACTGTCCCACCAAGCCATGATGCACCAAGCTAAGAGAGATGGACACACCATGACAATCAACTGCCCCACCATGTCATGAAGCACAAAGCTAAGAGAGATGGACACACCCTGACCGTGAACTGTCCATGCAAGTCATGATGCACCAAGCTAGGAAAGATGGACACACCCTGACCATGAACTGTCCCACCAAGTCATAAAGAATCAAGCTAGGAGAGATGGACACACTCCTAACCGTGAACTGTCCCACCAAGTCATGAAGCACCAAACTAGGAGAGACAGAAACACCCTATCTGTGAACTGTTTCAGCGAGCCATGATGCACCAAGCTAAGAGAGATGGACATACCCTGACAATCAACTGCCTCACCAAGTCATGAAGCACCAAGCTAGGAGAGACAGACAAACCCTGAGCATGAACTTTCCCAGCAAGCCATGATGCACCAAGATAAGAGGGACAGATGCACCCTGTCCATGAGCTGTCCCACCAAGTTATGATGCACCAAGTTAGGAGAGATGGACACACCCTGACCGTGAACTGTCCCACCAAGTCATGATGCACCAAGCTAAGAGAGACGGACACAACCTGACCATAAACTGTCCCATAAAGTCATGATGTACCAAGCTAAGAGACACGGACACACCCTGACTATGAACTGTCCCATAAAGTCATGAAGCACCAAGCGAGAAGAGACAGACACACCCTGACCATGAACTATCCCAACAAGTCATGATACACCAAGCTAGGAGAGACAGACACACCCTGACCGTGAACTGTCCCAGCAACTCATGATGTACCAAACTAGGAGAGACAAACATACCCTGACCATGACCTGTCCCATCAAGTCATAACACACCAAGCTAGGAGAGGCAGACACACCCTGACTGTGAACTGTCCCAGCAAGTTATTAAGCACCAAGTTAAGAAAGACAGACACACCCTGACCGTGAACTATCACATCAAGTCATGAAGCACCAAGCTAAGAGAGACGGACACACTCTGACCATGAACTGTCCCATCAAGTCATGAAGCACCAAGCTAAGAGACAGACACACCCTGACTGTGAACTGTCCCACCAAGTCATGAAGCACCAAGCTAAGAGAGATGGACACACCCTGACCGTGAACTGCCCCATCATGTCATGAAGCACCATGCTAAGAGCAGACACACCCTGACTGTAAACTGTCGCACCAAGTCATGAAACACCAAGCTAAGAGAGATGGAAACACCCTGACCATGAACTGTCCCTTCAAGTCATGAAGCGCCATGCTAAGAGACATACTCACCCTGACTGTGAACTGTCCCAACAAGTCATGATGCACCAAGCTAAGAGAGATGGACACACCCTGACCGTGAACTGTCCCACCAAGTAATGATGCACCAAGCTAAGAGAGACAGACACACCCTGACCGTGAACTGCCCCATCAAGATATGAAGCCCCATGCTAAGAGACAGACACACCCTGGCTGTGAACTGTCCCACCAAGTCATGAAGCACCAAGCTAAGAGAGACAGACATACCCTGAGTGTGAACTGTCCCAAGAAGTCATGAAGCACCAAGCTAAGAGAGATGGACATACCCTTACCGTGAACTGTCCCAGCAAGTCATGATGCACCAAACTAGGAGAGACGTACACACCCTGGCTGTGAACTGTCCCACCAAGTCATAAAGAATCAAGCTAGGAGAGATGGACACACTCCTAACTGTGAACTGTCCCACCAAGTCATAAAGCACCAAACTAGGAGAGACAGAAACACTCTATCTGTGAACTGTCTCAGCGAGCCATGATGCACCAAGCTAAGAGAGATGGACATACCCTGACAATCAACTGCCTCACCAAGTCATGATGCACCAAGCTAGGAGAGACAGACACACCCTGAGCATGAACTTTCCCAGCAAGCCATGATGCACCAAGATAAGAGGGACAGACGCAACCTGACCATGAACTGTCCAACCAAGTCATGATGCACCAAGTTAGGAGAGATGGGCACACCTTGACCATGAACTGTTTCAGCAAGTCATGATGCACCAAACCAAGAGAGACAAACATACCCTGATAGTGAATTGTCCCACCAAGTCATGAAGCACCAATCTAAGAGAGAAGGACATACTCTGACTGTGAACTGTCCCATCAAGTTATGATGCACCAAGCTAGGAGAGACGGACACGCCCTGACCATGAACTTTCCCAGCAAGTCATGATGTACCAAGCTAAGAGAGATGGACACACCCTGACCGTAAACTGTCCCATCAAGTCGTGATGTACCAAGCTAAGAGAGATGGACACACCCTGACCATGAACTGTCCAACCAAGTCATGATGCACAAAGCTAGGAGAGACAGACACACCCTGACCAAGAACTGTCCCACCAAGTCATGAAGCCCCAAGCTAGGAGAGACAGATGCACCATGACAGTGAATTGTCACAGCAAGTCATGATGTACCAAGCTAAGAGAGATGGACATACCCTGACCATGAACTGTCCCACCAAGTCGTGATGCGCCAAACTAAAAGACAGACAGACCCTAACCGTCAACTAGTCCAGCAAGTTATGATGTGCCAAGCTAAGAGAGATGGACACACCCTGACTGTGAACTGTCCCAACAAGTCATGATGCACCAAGCTAGGAGAGATGGACACACCCTGACAGTGAATTGTCCCACCAAGTCATAATGCACCAAGCTAAGAGACGCAGACGCACCCTGACCGTGAACTGTCCCACCAAGTCATAATGCACTAAGCTAGGAGAGACAGACACACTATGACCATGAACTATCCCACCAAGTCATGATGTACCAAGCTAAGAGAGACAGGCACACCCTGAACATGAACTGTCCCACCAAGTCATAATTCATCAAGCTAAGAGAGACAGGCACACCCTGATCGTGAACTGTCCCACCAAGTTATGATGCATCAAGCTAAGAGAGACAGACACACCCTGACTGTGAACTGTCCCAGCAAGTCATGAAGCACCAAGCTAAGAGAGATGGACACACTCTGACTGTGAACTGTCCCACCAAGTCATGAAGCACCAAGCTAGGAGAGACAGACATACCCTGACCATGAACTGTCCCAGCAAGTCATGAGGCACCAATCTAAGAGAGATGGACATACCCTGACATGAACTTTCCCACCAAGTCATGAAGCACCAAGCTAGGAGAGACAGATACACCTTAACCGGGAACTGTCCCAGCAAGTCATGATGCACCAAGCTAAGAGAGACAGACAGACCCTGACAGTGAACTATCCCAGCAGGTCATCATGTACCAAGCTAAGAGACAGACACACCCCGACCGTGAACTGTCCCACCAAGTCATGAAGCACCAAGCTAAGAGAGGTGGACACACCCTGACCATGAACTGTCCCAGCAAGTCATGATGCACCAAGCTAGGAGAGACAGACTCACCCTGACCATGAACTGTCCCACCAAGCCATGATGCACCAAGCTAAGAGAGATGGACACACCCTGACAATCAACTGCCCCACCATGTCATGAAGCACAAAGCTAAGAGAGATGGACACACCCTGACCGTGAACTGTCCCTGCAAGTCATGATGCACCAAGCTAGGAAAGATGGACACACCCTGACCATGAACTGTCCCACCAAGTCATAAAGAATCAAGCTAGGAGAGACGGACACACTCCTAACCGTGAACTGTCCCACCAAGTCATGAAGCACCAAACTAGGAGAGACAGAAACACCCTATCTGTGAACTGTTTCAGCGAGCCATGATGCACCAAGCTAAGAGAGATGGACATACCCTGACAATCAACTGCCTCACCAAGTCATGAAGCACCAAGCTAGGAGAGACAGACAAACCCTGAGCATGAACTTTCCCAGCAAGCCATGATGCACCAAGATAAGAGGGACAGATGCACCCTGTCCATGAACTGTCCCACCAAGTTATGATGCACCAAGTTAGGAGAGATGGACACACCCTGACCGTGAACTGTCCCACCAAGTCATGATGCACCAAGCTAAGAGAAACGGACACAACCTGACCATAAACTGTCCCATAAAGTCATGATGTACCAAGCTAAGAGACACGGACACACCCTGACTATGAACTGTCCCATAAAGTCATGAAGCACCAAGCGAGAAGAGACAGACACACCCTGACCATGAACTATCCCAACAAGTCATGATACACCAAGCTAGGAGAGACGGACACACCCTGACCGTGAACTGTCCCAGCAACTCATGATGTACCAAACTAGGAGAGACAAACATACCCTGACCATGACCTGTCCCATCAAGTCATAACACACCAAGCTAGGAGAGACAGACACACCCTGACTGTGAACTGTCCCAGCAAGTTATGAAGCACCAAGCTAAGAAAGACAGACACACCCTGACCGTGAACTGTCACATCAAGTCATGAAGCACCAAGCTAAGAGAGACGGACACACTCTGACCATGAACTGTCCCATCAAGTCATGAAGCACCAAGCTAAGAGACAGACACACCCTGACTGTGAACTGTCCCACCAAGTCATGAAGCACCAAGCTAAGAGAGATGGACACACCCTGACCGTGAACTGCCCCATCATGTCATGAAGCACCATGCTAAGAGCAGACACACCCTGACTGTAAACTGTCGCACCAAGTCATGAAACACCAAGCTAAGAGAGATGGAAACACCCTGACCATGAACTGTCCCTTCAAGTCATGAAGCACCATGCTAAGAGACATACACACCCTGACTGTGAACTGTCCCAACAAGTCATGATGCACCAAGCTAAGAGAGATGGACACACCCTGACCGTGAACTGTCCCACCAAGTCATGATGCACCAAGCTAAGAGAGACAGACACACCCTGACCGTGAACTGCCCCATCAAGATATGAAGCCCCATGCTAAGAGACAGACACACCCTGGCTGTGAACTGTCCCACCAAGTCATGAAGCACCAAGCTAAGAGAGACAGACATACCCTGAGTGTGAACTGTCCCAAGAAGTCATGAAGCACCAAGCTAAGAGAGATGGACATACCCTGACCGTGAACTGTCCCAGCAAGTCATGATGCACCAAACTAGGAGAGACGTACACACCCTGGCTGTGAACTGTCCCACCAAGTCATAAAGAATCAAGCTAGGAGAGACGGACACACTCCTAACTGTGAACTGTCCCACCAAGTCATAAAGCACCAAACTAGGAGAGACAGAAACACTCTATCTGTGAACTGTCTCAGCGAGCCATGATGCACCAAGCTAAGAGAGATGGACATACCCTGACAATCAACTGCCTCACCAAGTCATGATGCACCAAGCTAGGAGAGACAGACACACCCTGAGCATGAACTTTCCCAGCAAGCCATGATGCGCCAAGATAAGAGGGACAGATGCAACCTGACCATGAACTGTCCCACCAAGTCATGATGCACCAAGTTAGGAGAGATGGGCACACCTTGACCATGAACTGTTTCAGCAAGTCATGATGCACCAAACCAAGAGAGACAAACATACCCTGATAGTGAATTGTCCCACCAAGTCATGAAGCACCAAGCTAAGAGAGAAGGACATACCCTGACTGTGAACTGTCCCATCAAGTTATGATGCACCAAGCTAGGAGAGACGGACACGCCCTGACCATGAACTTTCCCATCAAGTCATGATGTACCAAGCTAAGAGAGACGGACACACCTTGACCGTGAACTGTCCAACCAAGTCATGATGCACAAAGCTAGGAGAGACAGACACACTCTGACCAAGAACTGTCCCACCAAGTCATGAAGCCCCAAGCTAGGAGAGACAGATGCACCATGACAGTGAATTGTCACAGCAAGTCATGATGTACCAAGCTAAGAGAGATGGACATACACTGACCATGAACTGTCCCACCAAGTCGTGATGCGCCAAACTAAAAGACAGACAGACCCTAACCGTCAACTAGTCCAGCAAGTTATGATGTGCCAAGCTAAGAGAGATGGACACACCCTGACCGTGAACTGTCCCAACAAGTCATGATGCACCAAGCTAGGAGAGATGGACACACACTGACAGTGAATTGTCCTACCAAGTCATAATGCACCAAGCTAAGAGACGCAGACGCACCCTGACCGTGAACTGTCCCACCAAGTCATAATGCAATATCCTAGGGGAGACAGACACACTATGACCATGAACTGTCCCACCAAGTCATGATGTACCAAGCTAAGAGAGACAGGCACACCCTGAACATGAACTTTCCCACCAAGTCATAATTCACCAAGCTAAGAGCGACAGGCACACCCTGATTGTGAACTGTCCCACCAAGTCATGATGCATCAAGCTAAGAGAGACAGACACATCCTGACTGTGAACTGTCCCAGCAAGTCATGAAGCACCAAGCTAAGAGAGATGGACACACTCTGACTGTGAACTGTCCCACCAAGTCATGAAGCACCAAGCTAGGAGAGACAGACACACCCTAACCGGGAACTGTCCCAGCAAGTCATGATGCACCAAGCTAAGAGAGACAGACAGACCCTGACAGTGAACTATCCCAGCAGGTCATCATGTACCAAGCTAAGAGACAGACACACCCTGACCGTGAACTGTCCCACCAAGTCATGAAGCACCAAGCTAAGAGAGGTGGACACACCCTGACCATGAACTGTCCCAGCAAGTCATGATGCACCAAGCTAGGAGAGACAGACACACCCTGACCATGAACTGTCCCACCAAGCCACGATGCACAAAGCTAAGAGAGATGGACACACCCTGACAATCAACTGCCCCACCAAGTTATAAAGCACAAAGCTAAGAGAGATGGACATACCCTGACCGTGAACTGTCCCTGCAAGTCATGATGCACCAAACTAGGAGAGATGGACACACCCTGACCATGAACTGTCCCACCAAGTCATAAAGAATCAAGCTAGGAGAGACGGACACACTCCTAACCGTGAACTGTCCCACCACGTCATGAAGCACCAAACTAGGAGAGACAGAAACACCCTATCTGTGAACTGTTTCAGCGAGCCATGATGCACCAAGCTAAGAGAGATGGACATACCCTGACAATCAACTGCCTCACCAAGTCATGAAGCACCAAGCTAGGAGAGACAGACAAACCCTGAGCATGAACTTTCCCAGCAAGCCATGATGCACCAAGATAAGAGGGACAGATGCACCCTGACCATGAACTGTCCCACCAAGTTATGATGCACCGAGTTAGGAGAGACGGACACACCCTGACCGTGAACTGTCCCACCAAGTCATGATGCACCAAGCTAAGAGAGACGGACACAACCTGACCATAAACTGTCCCATAAAGTCATGATGTACCAAGCTAAGAGACACGGACACACCCTGACTATGAACTGTCCCATAAAGTCATGAATCACCAAGCGAGAAGAGACAGACACACCCTGACCATGAACTATCCCAACAAGTCATGATACACCAAGCTAGGAGAGACAGACACACCCTGACCATGGACTGTCCCAGCAACTCATGATGTACCAAACTAGGAGAGACAAACATACCCTGACCATGACCTGTCCCATCAAGTCATAACACACCAAGCTAGGAGAGACAGACACACCCTGACTGTGAACTGTCCCAGCAAGTTATGAAGCACCAAGCTAAGAAAGACAGACACACCCTGACCGTGAACTGTCACATCAAGTCATGAAGCACCAAGCTAAGAGAGACGGATACACCCTGACCATGAACTGTCCCATCAAGTCATGAAGCACCAAGCTAAGAGACAGACACACCCTGACTGTGAACTGTCCCACCAAGTCATGAAGCACTAAGCTAAGAGAGATGGACACACACTGACCGTGAACTGCCCCTTCATGTCATGAAGCACCATGCTAAGAGCAGACACACCCTGACTGTAAACTGTCCCACCAAGTCATGAAACACCAAGCTAAGAGAGATGGAAACACCCTGACCATGAACTGTCCCTTCAAGTCATGAAGCACCATGCTAAGAGACAGACACATCCTGACTGTGAACTGTCCCACCAAGTCATGAAGCACCAAGCTAAGAGAGATGGATACACCCTGGCAATGAACTGTCCCATCAAGTCATGAAGCGCCATCCTAAGAGACAGATATATCCTGACTGTGAACTGTCCCAACAAGTCATGAAGCACCAAGCTAAGAGAGACGGACACACCCTGACCATGAACTGTCCTATCAAGTCATAAAGCACCAAGCTAGGAGAGACAGATGCACCCTGATCATGAACTGTCCCACCAAGTCATGATGTACTAAGCTAGGAGAGACGGACACACCCTGACCTGACCTGTCCCACCAAGTCATGATGCACCAAGCTAAGAGAGACAGACACACCCTGACCATGAACTGTCCCACCATTCATGATGCACCAAACTAAAAGACAGACACACCCTAACCGTGAACTGGCCCAGCAAGTCATGATGTGCCAAGCTAAGAGAGATGGACATACCCTGACTGTGAACTGTCCCAACAAGTCATGATGCACCAAGCCAGGAGAGACAGACACACCCTGACCGTGAACTGTCCAACCAAGTCATGATGCACCAAGCTAGGAGAGACAGAAACACTATGACCATGAACTGTCCC
Source organism: Protopterus annectens (assembly GCF_019279795.1). NCBI lineage: Eukaryota > Metazoa > Chordata > Ceratodontiformes > Protopteridae > Protopterus > Protopterus annectens. The sequence continues at coordinate 1,811,970,262 of NC_056744.1, forward strand.
ACCGAGTCATGATGTACCAAGCTAAGAGAGACAGGCACACCCTGAACATGAACTGTCCCACCAAGTCATAATTCACCAAGCTAAGAGAGACAGGCACACCCTGACTGTGAACTGTCCCAGCAAGTCATGATGCACAAGCTAAGAGAAACAGACACACCCTGACCGGGAACTGTCCCAGCAAGTCATGAAGCACCAAGCTAAGAGTGATGGACACACTCTGACTGTGAACTGTCCCACCAAGTCATGAAGCACCAAGCTAGGAGAGACAGACATACCCTGACCATGAACTGTCCCAGCAAGTCATGAGGCACCAAGCTAAGAGAGTCGGACATACCCTGACCATGAACTGTCCCACCAAGTCATGAAGCACCAAGCTAGGAGAGACAGACACACCCTAACCGGGAACTGTCCCAGCATGTCATGATGCACCAAGCTGAGAGAGATGGACATACCCTGACTGTGAACTGCCCCAGCAAGTCAGGATGTACAAAGCTATGAGAGATGGACACACCCTGGCCATGAACCATCCCACTAAGTCATGAACCACCAAACTAGGAGAGACATACACACCCTGACCATGAAATGTCCCACCAAGTCATGAAGCACCAAGCTAGGAGAGACAGACACACCGTGAACGTGAACTGTCCCAGCAAGTCATGATGCACCAAGCTAGGAGAGACAGAAACACTATGACCATGAACTGTCCCACCAAGTCATAATTCACCAAGCTAAGAGAGACAGGCACACCCTGACTGTGAACTGTCCCACCAAGTCATGATGCACAAGCTAAGAGAAACAGACACACCCTAACCGGGAACTGTCCCAGCATGTCATGATGCACCAAGCTGAGAGAGATGGACATACCCTGTCTGTGAACTGCCCCAGCAAGTCAGGATGTACAAAGCTATGAGAGATGGACACAACCTGGCCATGAACCATCCCACAAAGTCATGAACCACCAAACTAGGAGAGACATACACACCCTGACCATGAACTGTCCCACCAAGTCATGAAGCACCAATCAAGGAGAGACGGACACACCCTGACCGTGAACTGTCCCACCAAGTCAAGATGTGGCGCCATCTTTAATCCTTTAGATATCCTAGGCTGCTGTGCGTTTTCCTGCCTTCGGCGTTCCCACCTGAATAAGTAGCATTTTTGCTGTGTTTTTGTTGTTGAAATCGATCTTCAGAATGTGTAACTGTTTCTGCTTTCATACAAATCACATTGTCTTATCATAGAGGTTATACTAGTCGCTGAATATAGCTGGATATTATAATTTACTGTCTTTTGCCACGTGGGTCTGATGCATGTTGGCAATCACATAATGGAAAAACACGGTTAGCGGGTTAATGAGCAGTCTTCAACTTGCCCATAAAAAGGTCAGGGTAGCGTCTTAACATTGAGTAAGTTCAGCCAAAAGCTGCATAATCATCACACTTAGTCATGCTTTTTGTTTTGTATTAGAACCATGGCTGTTTAATCTATGACGGTCGACTCAGTTCGTTCTTTCTTACATTCGATCACTGAGTTTCTGTATCTAAAAGCTGCTTAGTGGATTATTTAGCTTCTGTCCTTTTTAATAAAAGGAACATACTTTGTTACTTCTTCCACGCTAGACCGAGCACTTTTTAAATAAATATTTTGCTCTGGTAACTCAATTCAAAGAAGCTGAAAAGGCTCCAACTTTGCACTACTCTCAAGTGCACTGGTATTGTGCAGCTCCGCTAAACAGTCTCTATCAGTGTGAAATTACTGGATCTACAATTATACTCTAGAGACGTATAAGGTCTCCTGGCCCATCTCGCTATTACAGTAGGGTGTTTCACTCTCTAACAGTTAGCGACTCCTACACTACCATGGACAACCCGAGTCAGGGATTTGCACTGTGATATGGTCCACTTTTAAACATGTTCAATGGAGTGCTACATCTACAGCCACTCCCGTAACAAGTACGCAGTACTGTTTGTTTTGCACCCATGTGTTGTTGGCCATAGTTTAACATTAACACAGACCCAGGGGCTCTTTCCTTATCAAAGGTGCTCTAGCAGTAATTAATGTACATACATTCTCTGCAGTTTCTTAGCGAACATGCACACAAACAGATAGCTTCCGTCTATTAATGTTGGGCTTCTATAACCTGGTCCATGCATAAGTGGTTGCTTAATGTATTTCTGCTACCTCATTTCTCAAATGGACCTGTAGAGTTTTTGTAAGCTGAATGATTGTTTTGTGTTTGCTTAGCGTACTCACCTACTGTCATATTTTTTGAAAGCTTAGAGTATTGTTAAGGTGAATGCTACACCACTGGTCGTTTTGTTCACTTCAACCTGTGTATTCTGCTGACCTGTATAGTTATTGATAAGCGGAGTAGTTGTACTTGTTCTTTTAAACTCTCACCAGGAACTCATCTACCCTGTACATGCTTGCACTATCTAATAAGCATATTAAGTCAAATAACAAATGTTTACCTGGCAAATGTGATATTTTAATGTATTTTCCTAACTAGTACTTTGCCTAGTGTTTGCCTTGTACTACTACTTACATCACCACTTTTTCTCCCTCTCTGCACCCAGCACTACAACGACTGACCTGCACTTGGTCTTGGGTTACCTACCCTGTCCAGGATTGCTGCCTCTTCCCCAAGCAAAGGAACATTGCCAAAAATTTTTGGACCTATTTTCCCTAAAGGACAAAAGAAAGTACATTTTATACTGACTGTATCCAAAAGTTACTAATGTTATTTTCAACTCAGGTGTTTCTTGTAAAACCCAAAGCCAGGACAGCCAGCAGCCATACCCCCCCCCCAACCACTAGAATACCCACCCTTTAGCCTCCCTTTCACAACTCCTGTGTTACCCTACCTCTATAATTAGAGCTTTATTTTACAGCTGCAAGCCCATCAAGTAGCTCTGGTTATAATACAATCCTCGCCCACTAAGTGGCTCCCTCCTCCCAGGTCTTTTTCCCCTTGCAAATCTAACTCCATTGTACAAACTTTCTCACAAACATCCATTAGACTCTACACTTTTGTTATATGATAGACAAACATCCATTAGACCCTATACTTTTGTTATATGATAGACTCATTCCCACCCCACTACTTCCATATATTTCTAAGCTGCCCAACATCCCATCTCCTTTTATACTTACCTTAACAATCAGCACTCTACCGATTGTTTTCCCTACACACTGTTCTTCTCTGGCTCTTCCCGCTCCGTTCGCCCTCCGGGCTCACTCCGCTCCCCTACCCTGCCCCCAATTCCCACCCGCCCCCACTGCTACTAAACTTATACTACACAAACCCCTCCCCTCCTTAATTGACCACTCCTACTAAACTCTCTCATCCTATCATAACTTATCCCCCACACATCCTTTTCACTCACTCCCACTTTCCCCTACACTCAAAACTCCCCATCATAACTCCTATATTTCTCTCAGGTCTAACTACCTCCATACCCACCATGTATCCACCTACTCCCTTCTCATCCCCAAAACTGAAACCTTTGTATTACCTCATACCCCCACTCATAATATTTTACCTCCTCACTGCCTATGAAATGCACCACCTGCCTAATTTTCAACACTCTACTTCCAGCACAAACATCTACATCCAAACACACACCCCTCACACATTTCAACTCCACTTCCACACCCATAGCACAACTCAAACTCCATTCTATCCTATACCACCAAAATACTTAAACCCAAGAACTAAAACCTATTACCAACTCCTACTAAAGTTCAACAAACTCATACAAAGCCTACGTAACCTCGCAGCTGACGGTGACATCCATCCTAACCCTAGCCCAAGCTCAACAACTACCACTAACCCCACAGATAAAATCCTTACCAACCTAAGATGCTCACTTAATGCCCCAAAATATTTTCTAGTGTGCCATCTAAATATCAGAAGTATAAATAATAAACTCCATCACCTACATGCACTCCTTCATATACATTCACCAGACATTTTCTGCCTAACAGAAACCTGGCTTAAACCCTCTATCCCTGACAATGAAATATTACCACCCCACTACAGTATAATAAGACAGGACCGTAAAGGGAAAAAAGGAGGTGGAGTAGCCATCCTATATAAATCCTCTCTAGAGTTATCCACAATCAGCACCCCACTTGACCTAACAACTACCAACACTGAAACTATAATCTCGAGAATTCAACTTAACAAAAACAAATCAATAAACATAGTATGTAGTTATATTCCTCCAGGCAATAACATTAACACCTTAGAAACCACACTCCAATGGTTATCCTCAAACCACCCCCAAGAAACAATAGTACTTGGAGACTTCAACATTGATTGGACAACTTGTTCAGCACACATCCCAACCACCCATATTAACTTACATGGTTTCTCACAAACTATTATAACCCCCACCAGAATCAACAAATCTAACAAAAGGAAAGCATTATAGACTGGATCTTAATAAATAACAAACCCCAGCTCTACAAAGCAGGCACCCTACCTGAGGATATGAGCGACCACCTCCTAACCTACATAATTAGAAAAGAGACAACATGCCCCTCCACACCAGCTTTAAAACCCTCAGGTACACAAAGAACTTTAACCTAAATAGTTTCCAATCTGATCTAGGCCTATGTAAATGGGCCAGTCTTAAAATTCTACCCCTTGACCAAGCAGTTTCAGAATTCAACACTACATTCCTAGCCATCTTAGACAAGTATGCTCCCACACGCAGAATCAGAACCAAAAATAAAATAGCACCATGGCTAACCAATACTACCAGACAAAAAATTACTAACAGAAATAGAGCATGGTCCTCATGGAAAGCTACCAAATCCCCACAAGCCCACTTAGCATACAAGCAGGCAATAGATGAAGCTAAAAGATCTACACTATTAGGTAAGCAAAACTACTTTTGCAATTTACAGCAAAAGCATCAAACTCAGCCTCAAAAATTCTGGTCAGGTCTAAATAAGCTGCTCAACCCAGGTAAATCTTCTACCCCAACCCCCTTGTCTACCATACAACTACCCCCTGATTCAGTAGCTAAAAACTTTAACACTTTTTTCACTGAAACCGTCAAGTCCCTAGCCAATAATCTATCTCCCTCCTCTTCATCTACCATCCCTCCTACTCACACATGCCCCTCACCCTTTCAATTTGAGCCTATCCCCACTGACTATATCAAATCTTTACTCAAGAAATTAAAACCTACCACCCTTGCAGCCGACCTACTACCCGCAGAATTCCTACAAAAAGCTGCTAAAGAAATAGCTTACCCTATCTCCATCTTAATCAATCGTACAATCCAAGAATCCTACATCACCTCCATTTGGAAAATTGCTCACATTCTTCCACTTCATAAGGGAGGTAACTCCACAGAACTCTCTAACTACAGACCTATCGCAATACTATCTCCCCTAGCCAAAATAATGGAAAAATGCATACAGAAGCAACTATTAGCCCACCTTACTCACCATTCTCTCCTAACCTCATCCCAGCGTGGTTTCAGACCAGCCCACAGTACAACCAATGCCCTTCTCACCTTACTCACCATTCTCTCCTAACCTCATCACAGCATGGTTTCAGACCAGCCCACAGTACAACCACTGCCCTTCTCACCTTACTCACCATTCTCTCCTAACCTCATCCCAGTGTGGGTTCAGACCAGCCCACAGTACAACCACTGCCCTTCTCACCTTACTCACCATTCTCTCCTAACCTCATCCCAGCATGGTTTCAGACCAGCCCACAGTACAACCACTGCCCTTCTCTCCTTCTCTCACACAATAAATCACAACCGTAATCAAAACATGCTCTCCTCTGCCCTCTTCCTCGATCTATCAAAAGCATTCGACATGGTAAATCACAACTTACTCTTAGAATCTCTAAAATCACTGTCCATAGATAACCCAGTATGTAACTGGTTCCACTCATACCTGAAAGATCGACAACAAGCTGTCTTGTGGAAAGATAAGCTATCCCCCCTTCTACCTGTCACCCTTGGAGTACCCCACGGCTCTATTCTGGGTCACCTTCTTTTCTCTATATTCATCAATGATCTGCCCAAAGTCATACCACAGACAACTACCATACAGTACGCAGATGATTCTACTCTAATCTGCACTGCCTCAACTCCCACAGAATTACAACTCATAACCCAGACTACCTTCAACAAAGTAGAGAACTGGCTTAATAATCATCTTCTCTTATTGAACCCAAACAAAACCAAACTTCTACTTTTCTCCCCCACCCATAAGCTAACACCACCAATAATTACAGTATCTTCAAACAATGGCACCATAATCTCTCCTGAACCAAACACTAAACTACTAGGTATAATCATTGACAACAATCTGAATTATAATGCCCATATAGACAAAACCATAAAACAGTAAATACAAAAATAGGCTCCATGTACAGGATAAAGAAATTTCTAACCCCAACTGCCAGAACCGCAATAGCCTGCACACATCTTCTATCTTCTCTTCTATATGCCTCACCCATCCTCACTAATCTATCTAAAGCAAACCTCAACAAAATCACCAGCTGCTATAACAATATAGCTAGATTTGCCACAGGCTCCACATACAGAACCCACCATTGTCATAACCTTCACAAATTAGGCTGGCTAGAACTTCCCAATCAATTATTTTATAACCAACTCATAGTTGTACAAAAAATCCTCTACCAACCTACCAGTACCCCTAGTCTATCTAAACTTATAACCCCCTATAACAACCTAACATCCCTACGCTCATCCAGCAGAGTGCTAGTACAAACAACCAAAGCCTATAACTCAGCTGGAGAGTCATTGTTTTCCAACTCTGCTGGTAAAAAATGGAACTCCCTGCCTCCAGAAGTAACCACTAATAGCTCCTTCCCTCAATTCAAAATTTCCCTGAAAAAACACATGCACAAAGTCTGGCTATGTCCATGCCTAAATCCCAACTAACTATATAAAGTAGACTGAGATATTCAAACTATACTCATGCTCATATCTCAACCCTGACTAACCTAAAAACACACCAATAAACATTTTAGACCAAACTTAGCTCTCAATTGTGGTTTCCCTCTTCTCCTTCTTAGATGACTATACTAGACTATATTACCATCTCTATTCCTTCTTCATTACTTGCTAACTGAAAATTCTTATCTTTCAGACACACCTCTCTAAAACTGTTTTTTCCCTGTATATGTACTGCCTAAGCGATAATGTTTTTATCTCCTATCTATTTTTAACTAATATATATCTTTTGTCCTTACCCAACTATTAACCTTATACAGATCCTTGTAACCTGCATTTTTTAAGTAGTATAAATAGATTCATTGTTACATTTTAGATATGCTATTATCTAAATTTTTATTGTTACTAAAATTTTCATAACTTGGAGCTTTTCTCCCCGGGCCTCTGCTGTAAATGGATATATATCCAGTTGGACTTTTCCCGGTTAACAAATGTAAAATAAATAAAATAAATAAATAAAGTCATGAAGCAGCAAGCTAAGAGACAGACAGACACACCCTGACAGTGAACTATCCCAGCAGGTCATCATGCACCAAGCTAAGAGACAGACATACCCTAACCATGAACTGTCCCACCAAGTCATGAAGCACCAAGCTAAGAGAGGTGAACACACCCTGACCCTAAACTGTCCCATCAAGTCATGATGCACCAAGCTAGGAGAGACAGATGAACCCTGACCATGGACTCTCCCAGCAAGCCATGATGCACCAAGCTAGAAGAGATGGACACAGCTTGACTGTGAACTGTCCCACCAAGTCATGAAGCACCAATCTAGGAGAGATGGACACACCCTGACCATGAACTGTCCCACCAAGTCATGAAGCACCAAGCTAATAGAGACAGACACACCCTGACCATGAACTGTCCCACCAAGCCATGATGCACCAAGATAAGAGGGACAGACGCACCCTGACCATGAACTGTCCCACCAAGTCATGATGCACCAAGTTAGGAGAAACGAACACACCCTGACCATGAACTGTCCCACCAAGTCATGATGCACCAAGCTAAGAGAGACAGACACATCCTGACCGTGAACTGTCCCATCAAGTCATGATGCACCAAGCTAAGAGAGACAGACACATCCTGACTATGAACTGTCCCATCAAGTCATGAAGCACCAAGCTAGGAGAGACAGATACACCCTGACCATGAACTATCCCAACAAGTCATGATACACCAAGCTAGGAGAGATAGACGCACCCTGACTGTGAACTGTCCCAGCAAGTCAGGATGCACCAAGGTAGGAGAGACAGACACACCCTGACAGTGAACTGTCCCAGCAACTCATGATGTACCAAACTAGGAGAGACAAACATACCCTGACCATGACCTGTCCTATCAAGTCATAACACACCAAGCTAGGAGAGACAGACACACCCTGACTGTGAACTGTCCCAGCAAGTTATGAAGCACCAAGTTAAGAAAGACAGACACACTCTGACCGTGAACTGTCACACCAAGTCATGAAGCATCAAGCTAAGAGACAGACACACATTGACTGTGAACTGTCCCACCAAGTCATGAAGCACCAAGCTAAGAGAGATGGACACACCCTGACCATGAACTGTCCCATCAAGTCATGAAGCACCATGCTAAGAGACCGACATACCCTGACCGTGAAGTGCCCCATCAAGTCATGAAGCACCATGCTAAGAGACAGACACACCCTGACTGTAAACCGTCCCACCAAGTCATGAAGCACCAAGCTAAGAGAGATGGAAACACCCTGACCATGAACTGTCCTATCAAGTCATGAAGCACCATGCTAAGAGACAGACACACCCTGACTGTGAACTGTCCCAACAACTCATGAAACACCAAGCTAAGAGAGATGGACACACCCTGACCGTGAACTGCCCCATCAAGTCATGAAGCACTATGCTAAGAGACAGACACACCTTGACTGTGAACTGTCCCACCAAGTCATGAAGCACCAATTTAAGAGAGATGGACACACCCTGACAATGAACTGTCCCATCAAGTCATGAAGCACCATGCTAAGAGACAGAAATACCCTGACTGTGAACTGTCCCAGCAAGACATGAAGCACCAAGCTAAGAGAGATGGACACACCCTGACCATGAACTGTGCCACCAAGTCATGAAACACCAAGCAAAGAGAGATGGACGCACCCTGACCGTGAACTGTCCCACCAAGTCATGATGCACCAAGCTAAGAGAGACGGATACACCCTGACCATGAACTGTCCCATCAAGTCATAAAGCACCAAGCTAGAAGAGACAGACGCACCCTGATCATGAACTGTCTCACCAAGTCATGATGTACCAAGCTAGGAGAGACGGACACACCCTGACTTGACCTGTCCCACCAAGTCATGATGCACCAAGCTAAGAGAGACAGACACACCCTTACCTTGAACTGTCCCACCAAGTCATGATGCACCAAGCTAAGAGAGACGGACACACCCTGACTGTGAACTGTCCCACCAAGTCATGATGCATCAAACTAAGAGAGATGGACACACCCTGATTGTGAACTGTCCCACCAAGTCATAAAGCACCAAGCTAGGAGAGACAGACACACCCTGACCATGAAATGTCCCACCAAGTCATAACGCACCAAGCTAGGAGAGACGGGCACACCCTGACCGTGAACTGTCCCACCAAGTCATAATGCACCAAGCTAAGAGAGATGGACATACCCTGACTTTTGTCTACCTCACCACCAAGTCATGATGCACAAAGTTCAAAGAGATGAACACAACCTGACCGTGAGCTATCCCACCACAGAATCATGACGCACTATGCTAAGAGGGACGGGATGTGGACTATCACATAGCTGCCTGAAAGAACTCCTTCCATCACCACAACTCAGTAAGGACAGCTGTGTGGCTTCAGCTACTAGAGGTAATACGTCTGTTGCTTTGCACCCTGCAATAAAATTTTTAGTATGAAGATCACTGTCCATCTCTAGGGGCAAATTTGGTAGTGAAGGGCAAAATGCACATAAATGAGCTGCACATGGACACATTGCCTCTGCAGATTTTGAACATACATCAGAAACTTGACTGGACTTTTTCCTGTACTAAAACAGTATATCTGGGATCAACACATCCCACAAGTAATGAATGACGGACTGCCTCAAATTCCTTAGAATGAGTAGAACAACTTCCCAGCAGTGAGTGTTAGTGGCACCTCTAGATGGCCATAAAGTTTGTATGCTGCCCTAAATCTAAACATCTGCTGTGGTCCCCCTGTCTTGTACTTTGTCCTTTTCTTTAATCAGAATGACCCATCACTAATGCATATATTCTATTATCCTATTCATCATTCAGTGTAATTTGCATAACTTTGTGACAATGACAGGGAATTTGCAATAGTTGCTTAGTCTAAGATCTCCCGTATGACTCGACACATATCGTACTTCTGCTCTCATGAACTTTTCGAGCACTGTTTTTTTTTTATGTTATCATGACCTTATTGGACACTGCCTTTTCTGCTCTGTTCTCATGAGCTTTTTGACACTGTTTTTTGCTGCCCTCTTGCCTGGTCAGTTTCATATTATGGCTTTCACAGGACATGAAGTGTTGTTCACACTGGCTTCTTCAAGTAATCTCGTACAGTTTCCATTTTAAGTCATCTGAAAACAAAATCATTGAAGACAGTATAAATGGAGTCCAGAAAGCTGAAAATCCAAAAGCTCAAAAAAAAAAAGCCTTTAACAGAACACAAATGTATTTTGGTGGACTGGTCCAGAGATCTTTTTCAGTTTGATCTAAAGCAGAGGCAACTTGTGTCTTTTTTTCAATTAGTTTGCAAAAACAAAGTATTAGGGGTAACAGCAGGGATGTGAACTGATTACAGAATGATAGATTTGCTGACAAGTAGGTAAAAAACAGTTCAGGGAAAGTAATCCAGATTTATCAGTTTACAGACAGCAGATGTCAAGAAAAGACAACTGTAAATACATTGTCTTCTAGAAAATGACGTTGTGAAAGAAGCGAAGACTAGCACAAGAGCTTCCTAATGATGGCAGGGATTAAGCCTTTCTAGCACCTTTTTGCTGCATTGAAACTTGAATCCAATTTGCCTATTTTGTCTAAAGCTATAACAAGATGAAAACATTTGGGCTGACTCCCTTAAATATTCATGCAGTAAGAATCTTGGCTGCCCAATGTTGTGCTGCAGGAATTGGTACAGTCGTCAAAAATCTGGCTCTTTTTCTAGTGCCCACAGTTATGCCACAGGACCTGACTCTTCATGCAGATGGGACATGGCAGTGTCTGAAGAAGTGGTCAGTCCTTATTTAAGAGCAAAGCTGTGTCACTGTAGGCTGGCCTCATGGTACTGCTGACTGGCTTCTGCTGCTGGTGTCCTAAAGCTAGAAATATGCCTGGGTCACTGAAAGACTAGCATTTGTTGTTACTCTATGATAATCTGATGATGGTTGCCCACCTCCTTGAGGGTAGGATGAAGCAAGCATGCTGGTCTTTCATTCACTGTTACCAAATGTTTGACCTTTCTGTTGGCTGAGGTGCAGTGTGTCAATACATTTGCACTGTTTAATGTGAAGCAGGGAGTTATGAAATGGATGCTACAAAAAGGTCGTAACAACAATTCATTCCCTTTCAGCACCTCCACTTTTCACTGCACATTAAACCCCAATGTTGTTCTTGGCTCCTGCCTGGTGGACAAACCGTAGCATTTTGCTTTACTCTAGAACTGTAGGAGTTAGTAGTAGTGCAGTGTGTTGGAAGTGCAATTTGTGTTTCTGCCTGAATACAAATGAAAGCAAAGTGTGAATACATATAGAAGATCTATTAAATGCAATATAAGTATTAATTAAAGGGCTTTGCAGTGTCAACATTACTCTTGTTCAGAGTCTCCTGGAAGATTTTTGCTTATTTATTTTTTGTTATTATTATTTTGCAAACCATGCCTGCAGAATGTATCAGCATATTTGCTTAAGAGAACATCTGTGTAAAAATATTGCAATAGTAGTGCTTTGTGAGAGGTCAGTGTGACAGTGATTTAAAATGTCTGCGCTTTACCACCTAACATGTTTTAGGGAGTCGTAAGGTACATACAGTACATACTTCCATGTACCCGCCCTGTGCTTAATGATACTTTGTCAGCATAGCTTGCCATTTTCTGAATGACCTTCCATGCCCACAGCTATCCTTGTGTCACTAACATAGGCACTCCTGCATTAGGGCTAAGCCCAGCCCAGTCCTCAAAGAAGAAGACCTGTCTTTTAGCTGATCAGTTCTTGTCATTATATAACTGTCCCCACCGCTTGGGCTGCTGCTTCACCGTGGGTCACTGGTGACACAAACAGACGTCCTGCCTAAAAACAATTGCCCTGTCTCTAATTTTGGTAAACTAGCCTTCTACTCTTTTAGCTAATCTGTGTTTGGTAAATGCATTTTGGGCTACACCGTGTCCATCATTCTCAGACCGTACATCAGGGCTATAATTTGGGATGTTTGCACAGCAGGTGTACCTAGATTTCCTGTCCAGGAGTAGAGTGCATTCCCTTGTAAGCTAAACCACAACCAGATCTACAAATTTTGGAAAAGAAAATAAAACTTTACTTTATCCAAACTGGATATCATTAATGTGTAAACAGTACTTCAAATGATCGTCCACTTGGTAATTTGCAGATTTAAATCTGCCTGAATTTGCTTGGTTAAATATAGTGTTAGAGATGCCAGTGTTCTTACTTTTACATTGCCACATATAACAGAAGGTCCAGTCTTGGCTGGTTTATGTACAAATGGTCAGCTTATGAAGATTACCAAGTTACAACTTGTCATTCTCATTTGAAGGAGTTGTAACTCACTGGTTACCGTTTCTCTTCTGCAGAACATTACTGCCAGAGCTGTTTCTGTTTCTGTGCCAACAATGATTCAGTGTTAAGGTTTTCCTTTTCTCTGCAGTTCTGTGATTGTGGGGTTGGTATATGTATGTAAGGGGCCATGAGGATGTGGAATACCCCACATGGGGATGAGGGTTGCTACAAAAAATGATTTTCTGTGTTTTTTTTCCCCTTCTGATATATCTTTGAGTAATTGAGTTTGCCTCCTTTTAGCTTGATATGGACATAATTCAACAATATAACATTTTCTTATGATTAGCAAATTGTGGAATTTATCCAGATGTATTTTGCATTCAAGTAACCTAGTTCCATAAAGTATAAACAAATTATAAATATTTTTGTCTCAGAAAAAAATAGCTGTTACATCCCATTTAGAAATAATGGCATGGCCTTTGCGAAAATTTCATCATAGAAAACCACACCTTAATTTCTGGCAAGCAGCACTGAAAGCAATCGAAGAAAACTAATAATTTGATATGCGCCACAGTATGCATGTGTGATATGCAGCACTGATTAGCTATTTGTTTGAATTTTTTATTTCATGGTTTCTGTAAGGTTTAGATGTGTTGTTTGTGTTTACTGTACTACCGATGAGCCGTTGTGAATGCTTTATATTTATTCTGTCAGATGAATCTTCCAACTTCAGTTCTAATGAAAGGTACTGTCCAGCTTGCAAATATTAACTTGTTTTTTTGTTTGTACTTAGTACAGGTTTCTATGGGTGTTTCTACCACACTAATGTTTGGCTAACTGTGTTGCATTTTTGTTTTTCCAGAAATTTATGGAAATAATGGAGCGCTGTTCATCCTCACAAGTAAAACGTAAATGCATTTGTCAATTAGCAGTAAGAAGAGCTTTAAGTTAATCCATTTAATATAATTAAGCCTCTTTTGAGTAATAAGTGTGGTCAAGCTTTGACATAATGTCAGAATTGTTGATATAAAAGAATTGATGGCTCAGGTGTGGTTGTGTTGTGGGATGGAGAAGCTGAGATTTAAACACAGAATACAAGTTAGAAAACTGCCTCCTTGTTTTTTTTTACAAGTTTCCTTAATGTTAGACTCAGATTTAAAAAAAACTTCCTTGTAGCTTGTGTAGTTGGTTCATGTGTCCCTGACAGGCTTCTGCAGCTAGCTGTGCATTTACTGCACTGAAACCGCATTAACATGGATGTGCCATAAGTCTGAATATCTGTATTCTTAAAGGGCTGATAGGAGAAATGACACATCAGAGATGGATAAACACTTTGGTGTAGCCTTTCTGGGCTATGCTCCTTAGTGCCAGCAGATGAACACTGTCCTTAAAGGTTACAGATATCCAGACCAGTGACAGACAGGTGAATGTGTGGGAGTATTTAGAGATCTCCAACAATCACAGTGCATTAATGGCATTCAGGTAGTAGTGCTGTGCTACCCTTTGTGGCAGACAACTAAAGCTCAGAGTCCCTCCCACTGCCTGTCTGTGGGTGTGATGGACCAATCACCTGGCAGTACATGGACTACCTTACAAACCCACAGACAGGACCCTTTCAGTTTTCTAGTGCCATAGTAGGAGGAAGGATCTCTTGCAAGACTCCTTACTCTGGATCTCTTCAGCTACTGAGTTCAGATAGGAAACTCGTTTGGGTTTTATTACCATCCTCTTTTCTTCCATGACCCCAAGAATAAGGGATAAAGGATACTTCATACCCTGGATGTGCAACAGCAGCTCAGGTACTGCCTTGACAGAACAAAACCTTCAGGAAGGCTGAAAGGCTTTTTATGTCCTACACAGGGGCAAAGAAAGATCAACCTGTCTCTAAGCAAACCATTGCTTATTGGTTGCCCTCTGCATTGTTTATTGTTACTCCCACCATGGCAAGGCTAATCCAGGCAAGATAAAGGCACATTCCACCAGGGCCTTTCCCTCTTCAGTGGCATGTTACAAAGGAGTAGACTCTAGAAGTATTCAAGAAGCAGAAACTTGGTCATAGGTTCATAGGTACGTACTAGGCTATTGGCCCTAGGGCCTATATAAGCCTAGCCAAATGGTACCCTGGCTTTTGCCACCCAAGAAAATTATTTTCCTGTGCCCCTGTCAAGCACAGCCATAGAAGTGATCCCCGGGGTGAATTTCCTATCTCCCATCCAATCATCAAGATTTTTCATGAAGAGCGCTAATGAGGAGGTTTCATCTGGCCATACCTTTACAAAACACTACAAGGTGGATTATTTTTCCAGATCCACAGCAAGCTTCACTAGGACCATTTTCCAGGAGCTCCTGAAAACTGATCCTTCTTCCTCCCAAGTTTGGTAAGCTTTGGGAATCTACCCAAATGACAGTAAGGCAGTGTGCTTGCTGAACGTAGTACAATTGAGTAAGTCCTTTTTAACTGTAACAGTAAATGTTTGTGGAAATGACAAAAAATACACTGAACCCACAGACATTGCCAACATCCTGGCAGACAGGTTCAGTGCAAACTTCTCCCCCCCTCCCCCCCAAATGAGCAAATGACTATCCCAACAGAGTGTAGCCTCCCTGACATCACAGATGCACAGGTGAGAGCTGCCCTCTCCAAAGCAAAAAACACAGCATCCAAAAATCACTGTTCAGTCTCAGCCTTATAACAGGATATGTACCCAAAGAATGGCATACGGCAACAGTGGTCCCACTCCATAAAGGTGGTGCCACAATGGACCCCGGGAACTATCGCTCTATAAGCCTGACTAGCCTGGTCTGCAAAGCTATGGAGCGTATCATCATGGAACTCATAAACAAAGACATTGGAAACCTCCAAACACTGGATCCTACCCAATTCGGCTTTGTTAAGGGCAGATCTTGCCTCTTGAACCTGGTTGACTTCTTTGAAACAGTCACCAAGGCCATAGATGACGGGAGGGTAGTCCACACAGCCTACCTTGACCTCGCAAAAGCCTTCGACACAATACCCCACTCAGTCATCATAAATAAGCTCACCAGCTTAAATATCAACCCCTATGTCACAAGATGGGTTGCAAATTGGCTTAGGGATAGAACCCACATGGTCAGAATTGCAGATGCCATGTCAGACTCTAAACCAGTTACAAGTGGCGTCCCACAAGGGTCAGTCCTGGGACCTTTCTTGTTCAGTATATATTTCTCTGAGGTACAGGCTAACACAGGAGGACTATGGCTGACCAAATTTGTAGATGACTGCAAACTGGGGGCCATAATCGACTCACTGACTGACACAAGCATCCTCCAAAAGGGTCTCACAGAGATGGATAACTGGTGCTAGAGCCATGGCCTAAAGCTAAATGCCAAAAAATGCATAGTCATCCCCTTTGGGAAAAACAAAGTGCCCACAAATTCCCACATAGGTGGTAATCCATTAAGTACGGAAGAAGTAATTAGGGATTTGGGGGCCCAAGTAGATAGCAATCTCTCCTTTGACAATCACATTGCCAAAGTGGTTAGAAAGACCTTCTATATAGCCCACCTTATCACAAAAGGGTTCACATCCAGATCAAGAGAGGTCATTGTGCACCTCTACTCAACACTCATCAGGCCCATAATTGAATACAATGCCCCATTTGGGATGTACCTTACCCGACACCTGCAACAACTAGAAAGACCCCAAAAGCACCTCATCAAGAGGATCAAGGGACTCAAACAGATGCCCTATGCAGTTAGGCTAAAGAAACTCCAGCTCTACTCAGTTGCTTACCACCTACTCAGAGACGATCTGTGCCTGACATATAAAGCCATTTCCAACCCAGAATTAATGGACATGTTCCACCTCAAGAAATCCAAATCCCTTAGAGCTGCACGCTCTAGTGACTTAAACCTCAGCACAGAAATAAATAGAACATGCTGGAGGGACAGATTCATATCCCAGAGGCTCCCCTCACTCTGGAACAAAATCCCAATCCATGTTAGGCAGAGCCCCTCAATGACCCTTTTCAAGAAGAATCTTGACGTTTGGATGGGAGATCATAAATTTATCCCTGGGATCTCTGTGTCACTGCTAGACAGAAGCACAGTAAATTAACCTTAAATGGGCTATCTCCTGTGACCTACTATACAGGAAGCACAGAATCTAAAAGGGTGGCAAAAGCCAAACACACTCTGGCTAGGCTTGTAAATGCCCTAGGGCAGATAGCCTAGTATCAACCTATGAACCTATGAACACTAGCAGTACCCACCCACTATTTCCCTTTTGTGGATGTATATATTTGGTGTTTTGGGTTGTCATTTTGCATTGCTCCACAGTCTTTAATGCTGCGTGCGTATGTGCATGGTTTTTGGTTTGGAACAGTAGGTGTTCACAAAGCTTCTGCTTCTATCTTCTCTTCCTGTTGAACCCTAGAAAATGAATGGCTCCTGTCTGTGTGTTTGTAAGGTAGTCCCTGTACTGCCAGGTGATTGGACCATCACACCCACAGACAGGCAGTGGGAGGGACTGTGAAATTTAGCAGTCTGCTAGAGGAGGGCAGCAGAGAACTACTAGCTAAATGCCAATAAGGCAGTGTGTTGTAGGAATATCTACTGCTACAGGTAAGTAGGATTTACACAACTGTACTTTGTCTTGGGTGCCACATATGTGAAAATGTAAACAAACATGAGTCTGCCCCTCTGTCACAGAGGGCTGAAGCCCTGAGTGCAGCCTAGATGACCTGTGCTGGATTAGCTACACAGGAGCTGGAAGGCACATGCTAGGAATTATGGGAGTGAGTGGTCACTGCCAGCTGTCCTGTCCTGGGAGGAAGGAGCTGGCTGTGGCTCACCATCTGGAATAACAGCTGGTGGGATCATTGCATGTTGCACCCACAGAACCTGATTCTAGCAACCACAAGTGATGCCATAAGCACATAGAAGTGTGCGCAAAGCAGCCTGTGAACTGGAGGGTGTGTGTGTGTGATGACTAGTTATATATTTCTACATAAGTTTTGTCTGTTGATTATTAGTCTAATTTGTACAGTATTCTTTTGAATGACAAACTGCACATGTGTCAACAGAGGATTCAGAATGCATGCTGAGGCAACATCAGCTAATTTAAAGGTGATGTCATCGAAACCTTCACAGTTGCTCTGCATTTACTTTCAGAGACGGATGACAAGATGGAATCTTCATAACAGCTGTCTGTTGATTTTCAAAGTTTGATATGAAAATAAGAACTGAGTCAGTTAAAGTCTCTTAGTTCAGTTGAAGAGTAGCTGTTGGGCTGTACAATTGCTCAATAGAGGATGTCCAGAGGATTTGCAAAAAGCAGTGATTGAATCCAGTATTTCCAAGTTCAACTGACTGAAGTAAGATGAAATTTGCCTTGCTGTATTATCTAGTTTAGATTAGGAACAGTGTCCTTTAGTTAGAAAATCAGGGCGGCCATGGTGGTGCGGCTGTTAGCATTGCCACCTCACAGCAAGAGGTTCTCCGGTTCGATTCTCGGCTGGGGTGCCTTCTGTGCGAAGTCTGCATGTCTTCCCTGTGGTTGCGTGGGTTTCCTCCCACATCCAAAAGACATGCTGTAGGTGGATTGGATACTCTAAATTGGCCCTAAGCATGAGTGTGCGTGCGCTTTCCGTGGAAGGTTGGGTGTCAGGCTGACAACTTGACACCGTAAAAAACTCTGCTGCCAATCATGAGTGGACAGGTGATCTGCTGTGGTGACCCCTACCTGGGAAAAACCGAAAGAAGAAGTCCTTTAGTTAGGAAATCACAGTTATTTAGAAAGAGTTTTTCTAATCATTGTATTTTCTATCATTTAGTATTAATTTCATATTTCTGGTGGCTGAAATCTGTTGTTTATTGAAATTACTGTTTTATATTTTAATCATTTTGGTTATTATTAAATACTTTATTAACTTTCAGTGTGGCTAGTTATTTAGTGCATTCTTTTAGTAACCTGAGAGTGCTTATGCCTGCATTGATAAATCCAGGGCCACTCCGAACATCTTGCTGCTTTGTCACATGCTACAATTTGTATTAATATCTATTTTAACATAAATGGCTACACTTTTTAAGGGCATAGAGATACTCGGATTGGTGAGAGCAGTTACTGGATCATTTACAAAAGGGTCACAGCTAGAAAATCTGTGGCAGACCTCCAAGTGTTTGCGTGTGATAGAATCAATTATTTGTGTGAGTGTATTAAAGATCTAAAACTGGAACACAGTGCTCTGAGGTGTTTAGTGTGGAGCTACATTTGGGATGAACAGAAGTATGCAGTCTAGTCCCAGGTTTTAAAGCATGTTCCTGTTGTGCCCTAAGGGGAAACTGAGAAAGAATTACTCTGCTTTTAGTGATGGTCTTACACTGGAGTCAGTAGTAAAGATTGAGACTCCTTAGTTACTGAGGGCTCGTCACAGTCCCAAAGCACAGTCTGGTTAAATTACCTGCTCAAGGTCACACAATAGGTAAATGAAGGTGGAGAGATTCAAACCATGTATCCTTAACACAGGAAACAGCTTATTAACAAGCCAGAGGTAGTCCTCTGCACATCTGCAAAACAAATAGCATCAGAACTACAAGATGCAAAGACCTAAATTTTGCTTGCAATATAAACAGAACATGTTGGAGAGACAGTTGTATATTTCAGAGAATACCCATTCTCTGGAGTAGGCTCCTCATCCATATGAAGCAATGGCTGACCCTTACCCTATTTAAGTGTAACTTGGGCCAGTGGATGGGAAATTGGAAATTCACCCCTGGTCTGGCACCTATGTTCCTGATGCACAGAGACAGTCAGTAAAATTCATCCTATATAAATGACTAAAGCATATAACATGTTGGTCACATTTGGATGGTACAGCTAGACTTGTAAAGGCTCTATGGTTATTAGCCTAGTACATACCTATGAACCTGAAGGAGTCTCTGAGGGGGAAGCAGCTCTTGGATTACATCCCTCCACAGGACCTGGTCTGTAACCTGCATCCTATCATCTGACTCTCACTGCTGGGAATAAATGGGCTAGTGAGGATGCTTAAATAGGAATGAATGGGCCTTAGTGTTTTGTATTGCCAAGGGATGCCCAAGCCTAGACCTGCAGAATGAGTATGACTATTATGTACAGGTAGTGTAGCCATCAAACAGGAGCCATGGAGGTGAGGGGAGATGGTCATCATAGGGACAGTGGCTGCAGTATGAGTCATTACAGATGGGACCTAAATGCAGGTAGATGTCCAGTGCTTTAGACTTCCCTGGTGAGTACTGATGTCTTATTCACAAAGTGGACATCCGATAGAAGGGACAGTAGCTCATTTCATCTGTGACTCTTTCCTGCTATATCACTGCAGTCTGTCATCAGTCTGACTGTGCCACCTGTGTGACTTCCAAAGCGATAACACATGGAAACTCATTCTATTACTAATTGTTGTGAATTGTACTTTAACCTTTTTTCGACTGCGGTACGCTCATAGCTTTTCATGATGTCCCTGAAAAAGGTAAGCAAATGCATTTGTGGTTAATAGATTTTGCCAAATGATCTTTCATCTTTATTAATGGTTTTGTCCAGCGGAAGATCCCCCTTTTTCTTCTTTTGTGATCATTGTGTTGTTTTC
The DNA here is from genome assembly GCF_019279795.1 of Protopterus annectens. Classification (NCBI taxonomy): domain Eukaryota; kingdom Metazoa; phylum Chordata; order Ceratodontiformes; family Protopteridae; genus Protopterus; species Protopterus annectens. The sequence continues at coordinate 1,811,990,633 of NC_056744.1, forward strand.
AGCAGTAAAACTTTATTCCATAAAGCAGAAACCTCCAAGCATCTATGAAGCTCCAGAAGCTTTTGGTCTTGTGTCAAGCAATGCCCATCCTCTTGCTAATGCCTTCCTCATTGCTAAAAGTACCTTCTTCCGGCAGATCTCAAAAGTAAAAAAAAAGTGCATTCAGAAATTGTTAAAACCTAGCAAAACTATTTATTTGGAGAAGCAGTAAGGGCAGCGATCCCAGAATGATGCTTTTTTGTTAGTCTCTTTTTCTGGATTCTACTTCTCCTCTGTTCTTACTTGTCAGTAGTCATTCAGAGGTCAAACATAGTGTAACAGCATCCATGTTCCCAGTCTTCTAGAAAATGTTTGCTTGATTGCTGGCTTATTTACTTTATGTTTTACTGACAGTGTTAACCCTATTAGGTGTGTGACTTATTTTCAGAGAGATTCAAGGTGTTAATTATACTTAGCTGAAGGAAATGTGACCAGGGTACCACAGAAATTCTCCTACTCTTTTCTGTACATGCTTCTGGATCTTCTACATCCACCTGAGCTACCATCAGCTCACCCTGAGGGTGGCACACTGAGGAGTGCAGCACCCCCGCCACACACACACACGCACACACACACACACACACACACACACACACACACACATGCTTATTCATTCCCAGTTCTCTGTCACTGACCAGCACATAGAGTAAGCTAGAAGACCCCCCCCCCCCCAGAACTGGCTACATTTTTGTAGTATTGGGTCAACAACTACTTGTTTTGGTCCTGAACAAACAGGTCAGGCCATTTCAACCTCCAGTTTAATTTGATTCAGAGCATATCCCATTCCAGAGCTTTCCACTCCCTCAGATGTCTGCTTTGGCTATGTCTAATTGCAGATATTTCTTGAAATAATACACAGCACTATACCAGAAAACAATTCAAAAGTAATTCAGATGATATCCGGACTGGATACTAGCCAGCCCAGACATTTAGCCCTCAACCCCAAACCCTGACAATAGGCACATCATATTTTACCTGGGATGTCCATACAGTGTTTCTCAATATCCAGTGTCCAAGGAGAACGGAACTATCAGATAGAAACAAACCTGTTAATCATCAGACACAAACAGACCTGTTACTATCAGTACAATGCTAGTCAGATTGTTAGAATGCAGATGGTAGAACGTCGGATTTTCTTCATTAGATAGATGGTTAATACAGCAGTCTTTGCAAGTGTTCAGTCCTGTGCATTTCATTTTGCATAGTAGTGTAAGGGAGTTTTTATTTTAATTTCAATTATACATATGTGTTTTTGGGAGTCTGAGTGAGTGTTTTGTATAAAAATGAGACTGCTTTGTGTTCTGTAGTGTAAGCGAATCTTTAGATTCTCTTACACTGATTTGGGTTTCTGCTGCTGTTGGTGGTCTGTGCACAGTCATATATAGTGGTTACAGAACTTTGCTTTTTTCTGCCACTGTCATGTGGTACTGGAGTTAGTGTATTAAAGTAGCAGGGAGAGAGGGGTGGGAGTGCAGGAGGACTTGCCTCCCTACAGCGACTCTGTTTTATTGTGGGGTTTTTTTGTCAGTGTACATAGGGTTAAATATATCGCTAGATATACTGTAAATTCACATTTCAGTATAGCTCCTATATATGTGTGTATATGTTTACATATATGTGTGTGTATGTGTCTCTCACACACACACACACACACACACACACACACACACACACACACACACACACATGGAAACAGTATTTGATTTGTCAATTGCACTTATGTCAGAGCATAATTCACTACAACCAAAATCCATCACTCTCTACGTTCATTGAAATTTCATCATTATCTGGTAGCAGTGAATGTAAGAAAGTTTCCTTACTCCCACTGTTGTGTGATCATGGAATTTATCTACTTAATGATGGGGGTGTGTTGCTTTGTTTTTAGGAATTTATTTAATAAAGGGGGGTTGCTGTGGTTTTTAGTAATTTATTTATTTAATGATAGGGGGTAGCTGTTGTGATGACCCACCACTGGACCAGTAATCAAGGAGTTTTAATCCTCACCACTGGCAACAGTGGGGGACGTTCTCACTGGGAGTTTGACAGGTACACACACAGTATTCCCAGACACAGCTCTCTGCATTAAGTGCAATTTCCCTTAAGTGCACACAGAGATCACAGTCAGTCCAGGGCTGGTTTCTCCCTTTCTCTCCAGATCCCCAATAAGACTCACTACTGGCACAGCTATAGAGTTAAATCCTTAGCCAGGATTACAAGCCAATCCTCCTACACTCTCTCTGTCCAACCAGTACCTCATGTCCCTGCTCAAGTAGCTGACACACAAACCCTTTGTGATTTGATTTACACACACACATACAGCCTTTTTATCAGTTACTTTAAGACCCTTAACAAAGGGTGTCCAATATTTCTGTGTAATATTAATACAATTGGTAGTTTGACCAAGAGCAAGGCTATTAGGAGTGGCCTATACAGTGTCACCAAACAGATATGCAAGTACTCTCACAACTTAAGTATCTCTACACAGATCAGTCACAATGAAAGGTTTTTAATATATTTAATAATAAATAATAAAAGAACAAGACAATACTAAATGTACATTCACAGGGACCCCGGAATTCAAAACCACAGGAAATATTTAAAACACTGCATGACAGTCTCGAATAAATAAATAATAAAAAATCTAAATTAAGCTTTACTATATTCCTGACTAAATTTAAGGGAATTATACTTTTCCCTAAAAACTTACTTTATTAGAGCAAGGCAAATGTGTGGTGAATGGTTTTCCTTGATGTCAGATCCAAGACATAATACAGAATGCTCTGTCTCACCAGGAGACCCCTCAAAATAATATCACTGCTGGGCTAGCCTGCAGAATGACATCACCCCTTGCCATCCGACCTCTAATTCCCAGGCCCAAAACAACCACTGATAGCAGCTGGCAGCATCCAGCATTCACCTTCAAAAATACATATACCTCAGATCCTTGGCAGATGTTGAAAGTCAAAACAATAAAACACTTCTAAGACAATACCGACAGCTCCTCAGCACAGACTCTCTGCCTCCAGCTGCATTGAAAACTGAAAGACACCATCCCCTACTGCATAGCCTACAAAGCAATCCAACTTCATCCATTTCTCTGAAGTTAACCTCCCGCATTACAGTCTCCACTGACAAAGTACATACATCCAAACAGCTATAATAGTGCATGCACATCTCTGCTCTCCTCCAGCAGGGCACACCACAGCCACATTTCAAGCACAGCACCCTACAAATACCTTTTCAACACACACATCTGTACATGCAGCTTGACACACATGACACACAGTTCTAATACAGTTGTAACACAAGCATCTGATGTAAATCATGTTGATATTCACAAATGATATATAATTATTTACAAAATTCCAGCTACCTGGGCTGACAGTATCCCCCTTTGTCACAGCTGTCTTTTTATTAATTTATTTATTTAATGGTGGGGGTGGAGTTACTGTGGTTTTCAGTAATGTAGCCACTTAATGATGAGGCGGGGTTGCTGTAGTTTTTAGAAATGTTTCTAATGATGGGGGTTGCTGTTGTTTTTAGTAAGTTATCTGTTTAGTGAGGGTGTGGTTGCTATGTTTTTTAGTAATTTACTTAAAAGTAATTTAATGATGGGGTTGCTGGGTTTTTTAGTAATGTATCTAATGATGTGGTAGAGTTGCTGTGGTTTTTATTAATTTATCTACTTAATGGTGGGGCAGGGTTGCTGTGTTTTTAATAATGTAGCTATTTAATGATGGGGTTGCTGTGGTCTTTAGGATTTTATTTAATTATGGGGGCATGGTTACTCTGGTTTTAAGTAATTTAATGATGGGGGTTGCTGTGGTTTTTAGTAATTTAACTGTTTAATGATGGGGCATGGTTGCTGCTGCTCTTAGTAATTTTTCTATATTATGATATCACAGTTGCTTTGATTTTTTAGTAATTTATCCTTTTAATGATGGGACGGGGTAGCTGTAGTTCTTAGTAATTTAGCTATATAATGATATGAGAGTTGCTTTGATTTTTAGGAATTTATCTACTTAATGAAGGTGGTTGCTGTGGTTTTTGGTAATTTGTCTAATGATGGGGGAGTTTGTTGTGGTTTTTACTAATTTATTCTTTTAATGTTGGGGCGAGGTTGCTGTGGGTTTTAGTAGTTTTGTAGTGTTTTGATTTTTCAGGACTTGATGAGTTGGTTTTGATGGATTGTGCTGCAATAAAAATTGTGGTAATGAAATAATGTAGACAACTATATATCCATGCACATTAGTCCTAACATACATACATACACAGCATACCTACCTTCTCATGAGGTTAAGTGCATGAGGCATCTTTTCTTCAATTTCCTTTAATCGTGGTTTGTTGAAACATCATGCACTTATATATTGTGTATGACAGTGTGGGGACTGCATCTGATTTTAAGTTTGGGGGTTGTAAAAGGCCAGACCCTCCCACCTGGGTGGAGTGAAGAAGGTGTTGCCACGTTGAAAAAAAATATTTTGTGTTTTTATACATTTCCAAATTGTTTCTCAATATAGGAATATCAGTGAAACTTAAATGTTTTTTGAATAACTCAAATAAACGCACACACATCCACTCACACAAACAAGCATGTGGGTACTGTGTACATAATTAGTAAGCAGTGCTCTTTTTGAAGCCTCAGCAGATCATGCAGTGGTTTTATGTGGCAGGAAGTGCAGATGCTGTGGATAACTGTGGCATTTTTACAGACTGACACACAGTGATGTCAGACTTAGTGCTGAACATGAGATCCATGGTGTCCCTTAACAGTGAAACTCTGGAACCAGTAATAACAAGGTAGCAATCACAGATCATGTATAAGAGAACAGCATGCCTGTTATATTGGTTTAAGGTTCCGCACATATTGCAACACACAGTATTTGTGTGCTGCAGTACACTTTGAAAATGATGCCCCCATCTGCCTTTATTTCTTGTTGTTTGATTGGGTGGGGTATTAATGGAAGTTTTCATCTCTTTCAGAAAACTAGAACAGAAACTGTAAAGTCCACATTGCAGGTGCAGATAAGCAACAAGCCTGAGGCTTTGTTAATGTTTTCTAAATGTTCTTCCTTAACAGCAGCCTCTTTTTCCAGAAAACCCAACACAGACGGAGGACAGCAATAATCAGTATGACAAGAATATCCTGTCAGATTAAGATGCTACTTGGGTACTTGCATGGAGACAGCATCTCTGCAGTTTTTTGTTCTTAAGACTGCTGTCAGTGTTGTAAAAGTGAAATCACATGTATTCCAAGGGTATGAGAACTGGCAGCCGTGGTCAGTCATTTTTGGTTCTGTGGACCGCCAGTGCTAATATAGCGCTACCGATGTCACATAGAAAATTTTAGCTTTAAAATATATAACTTGATACAGACCTGTCTATATTCTTTTAAAATTACGCTTTATGTTTCTTGATGTTATGTGATCCTATCTCGCCTACATTCTGAATGATGGGTTCAGAGCTGATCCCTCGGCTCCGACTCGGCACGCTTATGCCAAAGAGCGAAGTCTCTTATTGGCTGAGCTTACTATATCCCAGGATGCACCACTACCAGTCCCTCAGATCTCGTTTGCCGCTTACTAGTGAAGACGTGGTCTCGAGCTGGCTGAGCTGAGTAGTAAAATTTTACTTACTTTTTTCTGTCAGAAAATTGCTTTTCCTGTCATAAAAAGCTGTTTTAACGGCTATTCTGTTATTTGAGTAGTGATTGAAGTTTTTTTTGTGGAACTTGTTGAGTGATTGGGACGTTGTTTCTGATTCAGGCCTACCTTATCTGTAGGGCCTTTCTCGGTCAGTTAACCCCTCTCAAACTTTTGGGATTTCCGATCCCCTTGAGTTTCTTGCTTGGATTGTTGAACGGCAGTTCTAAACTGATTGTAGAGTCAGTTAAGTAAAGCTAAACTTGGATTGTGTTTTTTCTTACTGTAAGAAATTTCTGCATTTTTGGTCATAATGTCACAAAATCCTAAGCCTTCGGGCTTCAAAAAATGCACCAAATGTAATTTTAAGATGTCAATCACGGATGACCACTCTATCTGTGTTTATTGTTTGGGTGCAAAACATTTACAAGAATCATGCAGCGTGTGTCACGCTTTTTCCTCAAGGGTCCTCCAGGAGAGGAAAAATAAGCTTATTCTTAAAGGCTTAATCAAGCCCTCCTTCGAAGAAGCTCTAGCATCCTCTCCTTCTCCAACCAAAAAGAAGAAGGCGTCGGCTCCGACCAGTCCGTCGGATCCGGCCGCCAAAAGACTTAAGCAGGCTTCTCCTTCGGCTCCAAGGACTTCGGAGCCGAGGGTGGAACGGTCTGCCTCGATGTCACCAGTCTCGACTCCTCAGGTTTCGGAGCCGATGGCTGGGGCATCGAGAGGCGGGTCATCTTCGTCGGTTCCACTGGTCTCGGAGCCGACTAAGGTTGTCCGCTCAGACACTTCCTCCTCGGCACCGATGGAAACTACTGTGGATATTCCCTCGGCGCCGATAATCATCGAGTCGCCTCGGAGCCGGTCCCCTAGTCCTTTGGGGCCGTTGGAGAGGCCTTCTCGAACCCGTTCAGTATCCTCTAAGTCCTCGAGGATGTCGGATTCGGATATAGACAGGGTGCTCCAAAGACTGTTCCAGTCCCCAGTCTTTCAAAAATTTGTTTCGGCTCCGACCCAGTTGGCTTCGGAGCCGATAGTCCATGCCCATCCCATGGCTATTCCTCCTCCGACCGCTTCGGCTCCGTCGGAGCAGATGCTGTTGGAGCCGATGGAGATCTTAGGGTCGGCTCCGACCCTTACTCCAACCCGGGCCGGGTCCGAGTTTGGTACACGGACTTCTTCGGCTGGACCCGGGGGTGAAGTTTCGGGACCTATGCTTTCGGTTCCAAGCCTCCCTCTCGGTGCTTCAGCTGCGGGATTGCCGTCTGCTATCATGGCTCCGGAGACTGGACACTCCCAGGATTCTGGGGTCCGGCTTTCAGGGCTATGAGGAGTGCCTTGGCCAAGTCTTCTTCGGCCATCTCTCCGGCTTTACCAGCACCTTCCTGGGCGTGGAGACTGGGTCTTTGGCAGTTCCCTGTCCGTAGTCAGCGGAGCCCCTGGGCCTGAGGTTACCCCGTTGGGGTTCCCCTCCTCCTGAGGGTTCTTGAGTTGTCTTGGAGGAACCCCAAGGAAGAGATCGTGCAAGAGGAAGCACGTGGACTCCCGAGTCTATTACATCGGACACTGATCTTGATGATGCAGAGGGGTCCCAGTCGCCCTCGGATGATGTCTCATTTGCAGACATTTTAGAGATCCTCAAACAACGAGGCGGCTGGATATCCAAACCCCCCTCTGCTGATGAGTCAGTGCTCCTCAAGGCCTTTGGGGCTCAGCCCTCCGCCTCCTGGGTGTCTCCGGCCTTCGACGAGCTTCTGGATTTAGTTTGTCGGCGTGGGAACATCCAGATACCGTGGAACCAGTCCCTTCTCGTCCAAATAAATTTTTGTCTGCTCCCCCCGAGAAGGAGTTCCTCACTAAAGGCGTGGCTGTAGATGCCATGGTGGTGGCATCTGCTACACAACAGGACGTGGCAGAGGCTTCAACGTCCGTCCATCCTCCTAATAAGGAGTCTAGGAGTATGGACAGGTACGGGAAGCGCACCCTGACTTCAGCGGCCTTTACTTTAAGGTCTCTGAATTATTTGGCACATTTTACCAGGCTTCAGAGGGATCTGGTCAAGGAGTTGTCAGATTCCCTCTCGGGTAACCTACCTGAGCAGCTAGCCCAGTCAGTTAGCTCTCAGTTGGCTATCCTTACATCAATTTCTAACTCATCCATGAGGCTCATTTCCTATGCGGCCGAAGGGGCGGGTAGAGCGGCAGGCACAGGCGTGGCTCTACGGAGACAAGCCTGGCTCCGCTTGTGTCAGTTTGCGGAGGCCTTCAAGTCTTCCTTCGCCGACGCTCCCTTTGATGGGTCCTCCTTGTTTGGACCCAAGGTTAAAGACACCCTTACCCGCTGTGAGCAAGAGGGAAAAACTTTATCTGCCGTAGGTGCCCGTTATTCCACTCCCTTTCGGCCTTACCCCAAGGCTAAAGGAGGGGGAAAAATGTGGTTCCACAAATCTCGCAAGTTTTTCCCCCAACAGCAGGAAGATTCCCCTTCCAGAGGCAGAGGACGGGGAAATTTTTCAGGGAGACGCCGTCCCAGAGGCAGCAGAGGGCCCCGCAATTCTGGAGACCGCGAGTCCTTTCGTGGCTCTTCAGCCTCCCACACATCATGAGGGATTGCCCGGCTGTGCTGCTCCGGAGCCAGTCGGGTGTTGTTTTGCCAAGCACTTAAAAGCCTGGGAGTCTATCACTCAGGACAGATGGGTGCTTCGGATCATTGCCGGAGGTTACACCATCCCATTCACAAACTCGCCCCCACCGTCCAAAAAAATCCCGGACCCACCACCCAGTCAAAGGGAAATGGCAGCCGCAGAAGCGTTAAAGCTGCTAGAAAAAGGAGTCATCCAACCGGTCCCCACAGACCAGATCGGATCAGGAAATTACTCCAGGTTCTTTTTAGTACCAAAAAAGACAGGGGACCTGAGACCAATATTGGATCTCAGCGAACTGAACCAATCCATCACGAAATCCAAATTCCGAATGGTCACGTTACAATCCATTCTCCCATTGTTGGAGAAGGATGTTTGGATGTGCTCCATAGACCTCAAGGACGCCTATTATCACATACCGATACATCAGGCGTCCAGGAGGTATCTGCGCTTCAGCCTGGGAGTCAGTCATTACCAATTTTGTGCTCTGCCCTTTGGTCTCACCACAGCCCCCAGGGTGTTCACCAAGTGTTTGGCAGTAGTGACGGCTCACCTCAGAAGTCTTGGATTCCAAGTGTTTCCCTATCCGGACGACTGGCTCCTGACTGCCACCACCAGGCATCTACTAATGGACAACCTCAAAGCCACCATCTCCTGGGTGCTACCCTGGGGATTACATTCAATTGGTCAAAGTCTGTCTTGCTGCCCTCTCAACACATAAGGTTCATAGGAGCAGAGATAGACTCAAGATTGATGCGCGTCTTTCTTCCTGCCGAAAGGATCCAAACTTTACAGGGCCAAGTTCAAGCTCTGATCTCGAGATCCAAAGCCCCAGCCAGGATGGTTCTACAGGTTTTAGGCTCAATGTCTGCCACGGTTCTTTTTAGTTCCTCTGGCAAGATTGCACATGAGGATTCTTCAGTGGCTATTGTCAACTCAATGGTCCTTTCAGGATCTTCCCCTCAATCATCACATAATGATTACGGAAACATGCAAACGGGACCTTCGCTGGTGGCTTCAGACTTCCAATCTGAATCAAGGAAGCCCCTTTGTTATTCCCTCTCCAGTGGTTACCCTGACGACAGATGCCTCCCAGATAGGGTGGGGGGGGCATTGTCTGGGCAGGCTAGTTCAGGGCTCCTGGCTTCCAGACGAAGCTCTTCTCCACATCAATGTGTTGGAGATGAGGGCTGTACTTCTATCCCTACAGGCCTTACACAAGTCTCTTCCTCAGGGCATCATCGGCATCCACACGGACAACATGTCGGTGGTCTGGTATCTGAACAAACAAGGAGGGACCAGATCTTACCCCCTTTGCAGAGAGGCCATGAGAGTGTGGGAATGGGCTGTAGCTACCAACCGCTCCTTGGTAGCGACCCACATTCCGGGAAAATCAAATATATTGGCAGACAAATTGAGCAGGACAATTCTCTCTCCACACGAGTGGTCTCTAAACCAAACAGTAGCAGCTCAGGTTTTCAGGAGATGGGGGACGCCGTGCTGCGACCTATTTGCAACTCCACTAAACACCAAGTGCCAAAGGTTCTTCTCCTTGATCCCACATCAGGGAGTACCAGCCATGGATGCTCTAGCACAACCTTGGCCAACAGGGCTACTTTATGCCTTTCCTCCAATTCCACTCCTTCCAAAAGTTATTCAAAAAGCTTCTCAACTGGGGTCTTCAATGATTCTGATTGCCCCATACTGGCCTCGTCAGATATGGTTTCCTTACCTGAAAAAGCATGCAGTGGACAATCCGTGGACCTTAGACCTGATCCCGGATTTGCTAATCCATCAGTCGGGACTTTGGCATCAGTCCCTTCAATCTCTAAAATTGACAGCTTGGCTCCTCCACTTCCAACCTTAGTTAGAAAGCACACACTAGACCCGGAAGTTGTTCACATTTTATCTTCGGCCCACAAACCCACCAGTAACAAATTGTACCTCAGTAAGTGGAAGAGGTTTGCTATCTGGGCTCAACTCAAAGGCTTAGATCCTATCACTGCTCCTGTCCCAGAGGTTTTGAAATTCTTAACATCCCTGTTTAATCAGGGATCTTCTGTATCAACTATTAAAGTCCAACTAGCTGCTATAGCTAAATTCCATGAATCCACGGATCCTCCTTTGATGAGCAGCAGACTATGTAAAACGTTCATTAAAGGTGCCAGTCTGTTAAGACCACCAGTTTTTCATCCCGCACCTCCGTGGGATCTTGATTTGGTGCTTCGCGCATTAACATCTCCTCCCTTTGAACCGGCTGCTACATGCGAATTAAAATATCTCTCTTGGAAAACGGCATTCTTAGTGGCTATTACCTCTGCAAGAAGAGTCTCAGAGCTTCAAGCCCTGTCTATTAAACCACCGTACTTGATTTTCCACAAGGATAGAGTATCACTTAGGCCTAATCCATCCTTTGTCCCAAAAGTCTGTTCTAGTTTCTGTCTTCAACAATCTCTAGAGCTACCAGTTTTCTTTCCAAAATTCTCTAATGAAGCAGAATACACTCTCCATAAATTGGATGTTCACAGGCAATTACGCTTCTATTTAGACAGGACTCAGCGACTTCGTAAGTCAGACCAGTTGTTTGTGTCCTTCTCAGATAATAAATTGGGCCAAACCATTACAAAAGCTACAATTTCAAAATGGATCAGAGATTGCATAACTCAGGCCTATTCTTCCTCGAATAAACAACTTACATCATCTATCAAAGCTCACTCTACAAGAGCTATGGCTACTTCTATAGCCTTTCATTCCAAGCTCGCTATATCGGAAATTTGTGCTGCGGCTACTTGGTCCAACCCGCACACTTTCATTTCCCACTACAAATTGGATGTGGCATCTAGAGGACGAGCTTCATTTGGTTCCACGGTACTCAGGAGTGTTTTCCAGTGAGCCACCCAGGATTCAGGTGCTAGGGACGCTGTCCCATCATTCAGAATGTAGGCGAGATAGGATCACATAACATCTTTTAGTTATGTACTCACCATAACTTCAGATGTTTGGGATCCATCTCGCCACATTCCTGATACCCACCCTCCTTCCCCCTGCCTTGCAGATCAGAAGAGATTGAACGGTTTTGAGCTCCACTGTTTTTATCTTGTTTCATCTGACGATGTTATATAAGCAGGGTATGCATGTGTGCATGTATGCGGACAAACTAGATCTGGGGGACTGGTAGTGGTGCATCCTGGGATATAGTAAGCTCAGCCAATAAGAGACTTCGCTCTTTGGCATAAGCGTGCCGAGTCGGAGCCGAGGGATCGGCTCCGAACCCATCATTCAGAATGTAGGCGAGATGGATCCCAAACATCTGAAGTTATGGTGAGTACATAACTAAAAGTTTTTTATTAGCAAAGAAATTTGCACAATATATTGCAATCCTCAGAGTTACTAAGAAGTCATTTTATAGCTTGATTCACCTGGTCTGTGGGATGTAAATCTGTTTTATTATCATACTCACTTGACAGGAGAGTAGCTTGTGATCACAGAGGTGCTTTGTGGTGTGGTATCTGAATACAACATCAAAAGCAGGCAAACTGTTCTGGTTTAAACTACCCTTCATAACAAAAGTAACTTGCAATGCTGTACTAATGGAAAACTAGGTTTCACTGTATGAAATACTACTGTACAGTCACACACATTAAACTCACGTCACAAACCACCAAAGCAGTGTGACTGTCGAGAAGCTGCTTCATCAGTGGACCATGTGCGCTGCTGTTCCAAATGCCAAATAACACACGTCCACCCATTTTGCATAAAGTGATGCACAACATTCTGACCTCCCAAGGATCAGACTGTAAGTACAAGGAGTTCTGGGGATTAAAGTATAGGACTTGCATTAAAGCCCTTAATACAAGAATCTCGAGCTTAGGTGCACTAAATACTGATGGGTCTTAACATAATTCTGTAGAGCTGTACCTAACAATATTCAGAATGTTACGGAGACATTGCATCACATACATAGGTCATTACCTCAGAGTGCTGTATCACTTCGTATATCTGCTTTCTTTATCACAGATGCGAATGTTTGCTTTGTGCTGCACATCAGGTACGTCCTAAAGCAGAGCCACTAATGTTACGCATGCAGTTGTCTGTCACAGAGTACAGGTCTATTCGGGGTCTATAGTACATTGTCAAAAGGCTTGTTCATCAAACGCCTTTTCAACAACATGTAAACATTGAAGTACCAAAACTTTGAACGGCCACTTAAGTGAATTTTTCCAGGGGAAATAAATTGCTAGGCTGTTGTCTGGAATTTGCCGTTTCCTCCACTGTAGTGCAATCTCAGAGTTGGTATATTTAGTTAGGGGGGGATAGGAGGGCACAGTCTTACAGTTTGTTTTGTTTGTGGTTGGCCAAGTGATGTCTTCCCCTGGGAAAAAAATTGCTGACGTGGTCATTCAGAGTTTTGGTACTTCAATGTTTACGTGTCGATGAAAAGGCGTTCTATGAACAAGCCTTTTGGCAATGTAGTATAGACCCGTATTCGTATCATCTTTCAGCAGCTGGAAAACTCATACTTATGATCACATGGAACGGTGGTGTCTTGATGATGCATGTGTTGTTTTGGTGGTTCTTGCCACTAGACGTGTCTATGACCTTGCAATGGCATTCCTTAACTGCATAGCTTGTTAAAATTAGGTGGAAAATATTAGAAACTCTTTAAACCCATGTGCATTAACTAATGTTTCAAGTGTATTTTAATGAAAAATTTCAGCAACTCTTGCAACTTTCTGAAGCTTGTTTAATGTTGGTAGATTCATGGATGCATAGCTAGTCACTATACATACAATCCACAAGACCGTTGAGGAGCCTAGTCCAGTTTTTTAATGACCACACAGTGCTTTGGGACAAAGTGACTTGCTCAAAGGGACCCCATAGGCAAATGAAGGTTGGGGGAATCAAATCCTGGACCACACAAAGCAACTTGTTAACAGGTAACTGCATCGATTCTCTGCACTGTCAGGCAGCATAGTTTATGAGAGAAGGTCAGGATCAAACCCAGAACCTAGTGTCGGAAGGAGATATCATAACACAGTACCATGACCATGAAGAGTCTGTCAGTTTCACAATCTTGATAAAGTCTATGCTAACAGGAAAATGGCAATCCACTGCAGTTCAGAAATGAGGAGTATTATTAATAAATTGACGGAAGATGTGTAGCATTTTGATTGCTTGTATTCTTAACTGTTCTGCTTAATGTAGACCTGACTGTAATGTCGTCTATCTGTAAAACCATAATAATGTACATAAAGTGCATCCAGATGGAAAAAGAGAAACATGTATAAAAAGTGCTTCAGTCTAAGCTCAGTAAATTTAATTCAGACTTCACTTTTTGATGCAGTATAACTGCAGATTTCTAGTAAATAGAAGCATTCATAGAACCACAAACGTTTTCTGTTCAAAATATTTGAAGCCTTTCTTGATGTAATCAGAAACTTCACATAGAAGGCTATCGTGCATCCATAAAAATGCTTTATTCTTCTTGAGAGGATGAAGACTCCTTTAAAACAGATAGCATCTCTTTCATATTCCAGGTTGTTGCTAGCAAAATGTCTTGAGGATGTCCAAGCCTTTCTGCAGAGTAGGTGATAATTTCTTGATACTGTGCCTTGCCCATTTTAGGACAGAGAAGCATGGAATCTTCTTTAATTTAGGCAATGAAGTCCGTTAAGAATAGAACAAGGCCTGTGTTAAGAGTGTGATCTTCTCTGGAATGAGAGACCTTGCATAGATATTCTTGGACCTACCCTAAAAACTCCTGATTGAGGCCTGTCCTGATAACAAATTGGGATTTCTGCCACTCCCTAGCACCTGATTTGATCAAGGTACACTCTTTACCTGTCTGAGAATTTCACCACAGCAGGCAGCAAGCCTTGCTGGAAGGGATAGCAGCACCACTGGGAAATGAGTTAGAACCCTGTTTTGGTGCTGGTCAGGACCTTCTTAACAGTGCGAAGCATCCTGCATAATAAGACCTCTCCCTAGAACATGCAGTGTCAGATGACCAACACAAGCTGCCCATGGAATTTTTTTTCAAAATCAGGTTCAGTCTCCCTGTAAAACTTGCTAACTCTTCTGGAGTCCAAGATCCACCCAAGAACAAGGTAAGAGTTCTCTGCGGGGGCTGAATTTTGGTATGGAATTTGGTGATGCCTCAGGCAAAACAGTTTAAACACTGTGATGCAAGTAACAGTTTTTTTATGAAGCATTTAATAGTCTGTTTGAAGAATGTATTCATTTGATAAGTGGTGTGGTCCAGGAACAGGCTGGTGTCTCAGCTGGAGCAACATTTGCAAGGTACATACAGCCTTGTCAGTGTCACATTTCAACCAATGTAGCTCAGGTTAGGGAGCCTTTCTTAATGGGGACTGTGATTCCCCTTTTGCAAGATGAGGCCTTCATTTGAACAGCTAACAGTTAACTTTCTTTTGTTGTAGGTTGCAATGTTTTCTAAAACAAATGGAGATCTCCCTTCAAACCTCATAATCCCAAAAAATGTAAACTGAATTTCTGTAAAGTTAAATGAAAGTGTCTGATGTGATTATTTCTAACACAGATTATATCCCTGTCTGTAATTAACATTATTCCTGTTTTATGTCTTCCTTTATTTTTTTTAACCTAAAGGATGAGAACTCGGGCAATCTCATCAAAACCTGGGGGATGGCGCCTAAAGAGATGAATGCAGACTTATTGGCAGTTGAGCTCGAGGAGAATTTACAGAAGTCTAACTCTAGCAATGGAGAAGAGTTTGGGACTAGGGTTATTAATTCGAAAGTTGCTGTGAGCATGATGTGTCTTGTCCTCCTATTTACAGTAGGTGCTGGCATGGTGAATGGTCCACATGCCGCTACTGATGCGTTCATTTGTGCACTGAGGGTGCTAAGTAGCAGTCAGTACAGTGGTTGGTACAGGCACATTCGCAATGGTAGGAGCAGCAGTCGGGGCCAAGCTAGGGAGCATGTTTGGGAAAAAAAAAATCTGGATGTTGAGCAAGACACTTTACTGAAAAGACCACATGATAAGAAAAATAAATAAAAATATTCTTTCTGTTTGCACTACACTACCACTCACAGTTATTTCTGTGACCTTTTGTAAGACACAAATTAACATGTTTACTTGAATTTAGTACATTAATATATTAATGTTCCCTTTCCTACAATCAAAGTGATGGTACAGAGAAATGCAGAACCTGGTTTCTGTAAAATAATAAACTGTTGTTTTACTTAAAAAAAATGTCTTGTTTCTTTCATTTTGACTATGAAGTAGAGATATATGTGAATAGAGCTGATATCCAGTGAGAACTTTGCAGCTACTGGAAAAGAGATCTCCATGATGTCTGTGGATTCTGTTATACACCTTTATGTTTGCAATGTTTGTTCACATTCGCAAATTGTGACTAACTGAATCAAAAACAATGACTAAAACATTTTTAATGTCAGTGACTCTGGAAGTCCTGATTATGTAGTAACAAAATGGGAAAATTTAGCACTGGCTTGGTTTCTCCCTTTTGTTGGCAACAGTGAGTACATACCAGTGATACATCTAACCTTTTACATTTCCTGGTATATGTGTATTTTTTAAGAATGAGTATTAGTAAATTAGTTTACTTTTTTGTTACATTTTAATTCTCTACATGTAGGAATTGTGTACGGTCTCTAAAATGTAGTACTTGTCAAGACATGTTGTGGGTAGATTCGGCACTCTAAATTGGCCATGGTGTGTGTGTGTGTGTGAGTGTGTGTGTGCGTGTGTGTGTGCGTGTGCGTGTGTGTGTGTGTGTGTGTGTGTGTGTGTGTGTGTGTGTGTGTGTGTGTGTGTGTGTGTGTGTGTGTGTGGGGTGGGGGTGGGGGTATGAAGTAGACACTTGTGCCCCAGTATTACAGGTACCATTCCAGCAGTGTGCTATCATGCCAACACGAAGCTTGAGAAAAGCTGAACCAGCAGTAGCTGACACCCCACATCTCCCAGCTTTTGCCTTCATTGCCTGACAAGAATGTGTGACTCCACAGATTCATAGATTGTTATTAGGCTAACAACCTGGGGGGGGGGGGGGTTGTAAGCCTAGCCAAGTTTTCCCGAAAGAATAATGTCCTGTATCCAAACAGGACACTGATGCTCCCTCCAAGCCGCTACTAGTTCAAGCCAGCAACTACTTGCTCCAGCTGTGTCTTCAGTTGGACATCACAGTGAATTATAAAATGAAAAAATAATATGGCAAAATATAGTCTTTTTATTATTATTCTATATATTTTGCCATTTCATTTTTTTCATTTTGAATTTTTACGGCTTTTTGGTTTTTATATTCTTATTGTATATCACAGTGAATTATGTCAGGTCCTGGAGTTCACTGGTGCTCTTCAAACATGACGACTCAAATTGCAAGCTTACCTCACTTAAGAATATGTACGATACTGAATCAAATGTCATATTCTCTATCTTCCTTCCCTGACAACAAGGTTGGTTTTACAAGTCCTGGGATCTGTGGCTGCTCCATAACTCTAATACCCCTAGCAAGACATTACATGAGGGGACTACAATGGACATTTGTAGTACAATGGTCTGTAAGACAACAGTCCCTTTCTACTCCAGTACAAATCTCAAGGATTTGCTTAGTGCATACTACCTGGTAGATCACCACAAAAGAAGCTTCTCAGGGCTGCCCTTTTGTCCTTCCATCACCCGCAGCCACAGTTACCACAGATGCCTCCCAACTAGTGTGGGGGGTGGCATTACTTAGGAAGGTGACAGTCCGGGGAACCTGGTCTCAATTTGAGACTAGTCTTCACATCAATGTCCTGGAAATGAGAGCTGTCCTACTAGTGTTGCAAGCATTTCAAGATGCAGCTCCTCCATGGACGATTGCCATACAGATTAACAGTATAAAGGTGGTCTGGTACAGCAACAAGCAGGAGGGAAGCAGGTCCTATCCCTTATGTTGAGAGTTGACAAGAGTTTGACGGTGGGCGGTATCTTCTGGCTACTTTCTTTTGGCAGTGTATATTCCAGAGAAATCCAATGTGCTAGCAGGCAACTTGAGTAAGTCCATCTTATTCCTTCATGAGTGATCTTTTGACGCTGTGGTGATGGAAGTGAATTCCTGTCGCTAGGGTCAGCCATTCTGCAATCTCTTTACTTCCTCTCTCAGCTGCAAGTGCAGCAGATACTTCACCCTGATCCCTCCAGAGGGCGAATCACCAAGAGACTCTGTGGTCCAGGATTGGCCTCCTGGGCTCCTGTAGGCTTTTCCTCCTACTCCTGTGATTCCAAAGTTTCTACAGAAAGAATTTTACTGGAAGTGCAAAGTAATCCTTATTGCTCCATTCTGGTCTCATCAAGTATGGTTTTGTTTCCTGCACCCTTTCTGAATGTTGGACCCAAACCAGGATCTCCTTTCTCACTCATCAGGAATAACTCAGACATTCAGACCTGCAAGTTCACTGCATAGTTTCTCCACTTCCAGTGATGCCTAGACAGTCCAGGTTTTCCTCTCTGGTCAAACAGATACTCATGTCATCTCAGAAGGAATCTACTAGAAAGGTGTGTAAAAGTAAATGGAAAAGATTCTCTGTCTGGGCTATCCAGAGACAGTTAGACCCAGATTCCAGCTAATCTAGATTTTTTTTGCTTCCGTATTTAACGGTGGTGCTAATTATTCTACCATAAAGATTTCAACTACTTTTGCCTTTGTGGCTCCAAATTCAGAGTCACTTCACATTCTCCCCATCCAGCTGCTTCACTCTGCAAAAAGTGAAACAAGCACACGTAAGTCTGACTACTGCTGCTGCTGCAAAAGTTATCCTACTCCACTACCTAAAGAACTTGCACAGCTGAATTTCACCTGAAGTTGGCATCAGTTCACATGGAACAAATACACTGAGTTAAATCTAGTGTGTATTGTTTTGTAGTATTGAATCTGCTGGAAGGATATCCCCACACCCACATACTCACCCAACACTCACAGGCCTTTTACTGCTGAAGGTGAAGCTCCATTAACACTTCAGTATATTTCACTCTTATCAGTGTAATACATCCATGGACATTCCACCTCACTGATTTGTTTATGGTGGTAAACCATCGGGGTGGGGGGTGGAGTAACACAAGAAGCAAATACACTGAGTTAAATCTATGGAAGGCAATTTCCAAAGCTTGCACTAATAACTTAATTTGTTAAATTGAGTGTGTATTGTTTTGTAGTGTTGAATCTGCTAGAAGGATATCCTCACCCCCACTTACTCACCCAACACTCACAGGCCTTTTACTGCTGAAGGTGTAGCTCCATTAAGACTTCAGTATATTTCACTCTTATCAGTGTAATACATCCCTGGAAATACACTGAAAAGCCCATAACTATAAAATTTGGTTCTGTGTCTCGGGTCAAGTATTTAGAGTTCAGCCACCTTGTCTTTGTATCCATGGACATTCTACCTCACTCACTGTTTATGGTGGTAAACCATCGGGGTGGTTCTTCCTGCTCACTTCGCTCCCTTGCCCTTCCCCCATATCAAGCCCTCCCCCAGCACCTCTACTCTTATCTTAAGCAAATCACTTCCCTCTCATTTCTATGATCCAGTTAAATACAACTCTAACTTGCCCACACCCACATTTCATTCACACCTTACTTTTATTTAGCCAAACGTATCTGCTCTCCCTAACATCCATCACCTTGAATTCACATGCCCCCTACTATAATTCTTTGCATCTTACTCTACTTTACCATCACAACACAATCACCACCTCAAAGTATCTTACATTAACTCCAGGCTTACTACCTTCTCTTGTGCTATTCACACAAACTAACATTTCACTATAACTTTACTACTGACCAGTCACATCTCCCCCACCCATCCTTAGCCCAAACTGCAAGTCAAAACCCCTAATCACACTGCAAAAGCCCACTCTGAAGTCAGAACATTTCCAACCTTACCTTTAGCTGTACACATACTACATAACATAATCTTTGTTTTTACCTGATATTATATTCAAACACATAACATTCCACTTTTACTATTTTTAAACCCACTATCACAGCTGACATGCTCCTCCTAACTTGCCCAGCCTCTTTACTCTTAATTCTTAACCTCGCTGCAACTTTATCTTCGCATACCCCCACACACCAATACACATCAACAACCTCCTCCAACCCTCTCCCCAATAAACAACACAGCTTCTCTCATATTTCCTCCCAGCTCTTCCCCTATACCCTCCCATATTGTACAAGCTACAAACTGGCCTCTTCACCTCCTGTGACACCACACCTGACACCAGTACCATCACCTAGGAATAAAAAACACTTCCTATGGTACACATTCTTCATTACTTATCTACTTAAATGTGGCGACATACATCCTAACTGTGGCCCACCCTCTAATCCTAACCACAAGAGCAACCCTAAAGATTTAAACATGCTTACTCTGAACCTTAAAAGTATATGTAATAAAATAGCCCCACTGCATGCCTGGATTGAGCAAAACAAACCTGATGTACTAGCCCTTACTGAAACATGGCTACACCCCGGTGTAAAAGACTCTGAAATAATACCTCCAAACTTTGCAATAACCAGAAGAGATGGAGCTAAAAAAATGGGGGGGGGATAGCACTTATATATATCCCTCAACACTCGGTGTCACACCCGATACCAGTAATACACCCCTCTTTTCCAATGCTGGGGTACTAATCTCTTTTCTGGACCTCAACATATCAAAAATAATTTGCATAATAGTAATATATATCCCACCAGGTAACAATATACCAGTGTTGGAAAATATTTTATTCTGGATATCCCAAACAATAAACCTTGAAACAATAATCTTAGGAGATGTAAATATAGATTGGCAAACCATAGCTTCCAACTCCCCCACAAATAGTATAAATCTGTATGGTTTTTCTCAGCTTATCAATACTCCAACAAGATACAGCAAACATCTTACCTGCCAATCCACCCTAGACTGGATCCTAGTATCCTACCCTGCCAACTACCCCTCTTTTGGTACGCTGTCTAGCTCCCTGAGTGATCATCTTTCAGCTCATTCTCTTGAACAAACTCTCAACAACTAAATGAACACACTTTAAAATCAGTTAGGAACTCAACTAATTTCTGTCCACATAAATTCAGTAATCTTCTGCAGGAAATAGACCGGACACCCCTTAAAAAATTTTCCCTAAATGCTGCCGTACTATACTTTAATAACACCCTCCTTCACACACTTAATACCCCAGCTCCCATTCGTGTGAAAAGAATCAAAAATAACTCAGCACCATGGCTCTCTAAGGAATGTAAACACCTGATGAAGCACCATGGCTCTCTAAGGAATGTAAACACCTGATGAAGCACCATGGCTCTCCAAGGAATGTAAACACCTGATGAAGCAAAGGGACCTAGCCTGGTCAGCACCATGGCTCTCTAAGGAATGTAAACACCTGATGAAGTAAAGGGACCTAGCCTAGTCAGCACCATGGCTCTCTAAGGAATGTAAACACCTGATGAAGTAAAGGGACCTAGCCTAGTCAGCACCATGGCTCTCTAAGGAATGTAAACACCTGATGAAGTAAAGGGACCTAGCCTAGTCAGCACCATGGCTCTCTAAGGAATGTAAACACCTGATGAAGTAAAGGAACCTAGCCTAGTCAGCACCATGGCTCTCTAAGGAATGTAAACACCTGATGAAGTAAAGGGACCTAGCCTAGTCAGCACCATGGCTCTCTAAAGAATGTAAACACCTGATGAAGTAAAGGGACCGAGCCTGGTCAGCACCATGGCTCTCTAAGGAATGTAAACACCTGATGAAGTAAAGGGACCTAGCCTAGTCAGCACCATGGCTCTCTAATGAATGTAAACACCTGATGAAGTAAAGGGACCTAGCCTAGTCAGCACCATGGCTCTCTAAGGAATGTAAACACCTGATGAAGCAAAGGGACCTAGCCTAGTCAGCACCATGGCTCTCTAAGGAATGTAAACACCTGATGAAGTAAAGGGACCGAGCCTGGTCAGCACCATGGCTCTCTAAGGAATGTAAACACCTGATGAAGTAAAGGGACCAAGCCTGGTCAGCACCATGGCTCTCTAAGGAATGTAAACACCTGATGAAGTAAAGGGACCTAGCTTAGTCAGCACCCTGGCTCTCTAAGGAATGTAAACACCTGATGAAGTAAAGGGACCTAGCCTAGTCAGCACCATGGCTCTCTAAGGAATGTAAACACCTGATGAAGCAAAGGGACCTAGCCTAGTCAGCACCATGGCTCTCTAAGGAATGTAAGCACCTGATGAAGTAAAGGGACCTAGCCTAGTCAGCACCATGGCTCTCTAAGGAATGTAAACACCTGATGAAGCAAAGGGACCTAGCCTAGTCAGCACCATGGCTGTCTAAGGAATGTAAACACCTGATGAAGCAAAGGGACCTAGCCTGGACAGCACCATGGCTCTCTAAGGAATGTAAACACCTGATGAAGCAAAGAGACCTAGCCTAGTCAGCACCATGGCTGTCTAAGGAATGTAAACACCTGATGAAGCAAAGGGGCCACGCCTGGTCAGCACCATGGCTCTGTAAGGAATGTAAACACCTGATGAAGCAAAGGGACCTGGCCTAGTCAGCACCATGGCTCTCTAAGGAATGTAAACACCTGATGAAGCAAAGGGACCTAGCCTAGTCAGCAACATGGCTCTCTAAGGAATGTAAACACCTGATGAAGCAAAGGGACCTAGTCTAGTCAGCACCATGGCTGTCTAAGGAATGTAAACACCTGATGAAGCAAAGGGACCGAGCCTGGTCAGCACCATGGCTCTGTAAGGAATGTAAACACCTGATGAAGCAAAGGGACCTAGCCTAGTCAGCACCATGGCTCTGTAAGGAATGTAAACACCTGATGAAGTAAAGGGACCTAGCCTAGTCAGCACCATGGCTCTCTAAGGAATGTAAACACCTGATGTAGCAAAGGGACCTAGCCTAGTCAGCACCATGGCTCTCTAAGGAATGTAAACACCTGATGAAGTAAAGGGACCTAGCCTAGTCAGCACCATGGCTCTCTAAGGAATGTAAACACCTGATGAAGCAAAGGGACCTAGCCTAGTCAGCACCATGGCTCTCTAAGGAATGTAAACACCTGATGAAGCAAAGGGACCTAGCCTAGTCAGCACCATGGCTATCTAAGGAATGTAAACACCTGATGAAGCAAAGGGACCTAGCCTAGTCAGCACCATGGCTCTCTAAGGAATGTAAACACCTGATGAAGTAAAGGGACCTAGCCTAGTCAGCACCATGGCTCTCTAAGGAATGTAAACACCTGATGAAGCAAAGGGACCTAGCCTAGTCAGCACCATGGCTCTCTAAGGAATGTAAACACCTGATGAAGCAAAGGGACCTAGCCTAGTCAGCACCATGGCTCTCTAAGGAATGTAAACACCTGATGAAGCAATGGGACCTCTCTAAGGAATGTAAACACCTGATGAAGTAAAGGGACCTAGCCTAGTCAGCACCATGGCTCTCTAAGGAATGTAAACACCTGATGAAGCAAAGGGACCGAGCCTGGTCAACCTGGAAACTAAACAAAAATGAACAAAATCATGTTAATTTCAAAACACTACGTAACAAAACACTATGTAACAAAACACTATGTAACAAAGTGACTACACTAGTCACAGAGATAATAAGTCATATTATTCCCAGCTTCAATTCTAGCATAAAATCAACCCCAGTAAATTTTGGCACTCCATATGTTCTCTACTAAACCCTGGAAGAAATAGCACACCCAATCACCTGATACCCCTCCATCATAAATAGCCAGACATTTTAACAATCACTTCATAAAATCAATCTTGGAACTGCTAACTAACACCCTTAATGCAGCACCACCCCACCCTTCAACCTATTCAGACACCAACCCCAGGCCATCAACTACTTCTAACCCTGTCATTATTAACCCCCTACTCAACAAAATGTCATACAAACCCCATTCCCATTTCAGCCTATACCCACAGACACCATTAAGAAACTGCTACAAAAACTATTAGCCTGTTCTATCTCAGCTGACAATCTCCCACCATACCACCTCAAACTAGCTGCTAACTCAGTCGCCTACCCAATCAGTATCCTTATAAATAGGTCTTTATCCGAATCAGACATACCTACCATATAGAAAAAATCTCATATCACCCCCATCCACAAAGGAGGGAATTTCCATCCTATATCCATCTTGTCACCCATATCCAAAATTCGAGAGAGGTATCCATCGGCAGGTAATGCAATATCGACTGCAAAACAATCTTTTAACTTTTTAATCTTTTAACCAAAACCCAACATGGCTTCTGACCTAGCCGCAGCACATTACAGCCCTATTATCTTTTACAAACACTGTGAACAAGGCCAGAGATGCAGGATGCTATACAGCCTCAGTATTCCTTGATCTTTGACACAGTGTCTCGCCCCTTACGTTTGAACACACTGTCTAACTTAGGATTCTCAAATAACACAGTAAAATGGTTTCAGAGCTACCTCAAGGATTGTAAACAAGCAGTGAAATGGTCCAATGAACTCTCACCCTTTCTCCACAACCCTACCAGAGTCCCTCAAGGCTCCATCCTAGGACCCCTACTCTTCAACATTTTCACAAACAACCTTCACACTGCCTCTCACCCTGGGACACTCATTCAATATGCTGATGATTCCACCATAATCTGCACTGCTCAATCACTACCAGAACTACTTTTAAAAACTCAACAGTCCTTTACTGCAGTCGAATCCTGGCTAAGAAATGCCCAACTCTTTCTTAATCCAAAGAAGACAAAAGTAGTACTCTTTCATCCCAGAAAGACCTCCCTTGTCACTGATCATTTCAACATCCTTGCATCTGACAACACTGCCATAGAAATAGTGCAGGAAACCAAACTTCTAGGTGTTATCATTGACAATAAACTTTCAGTTGACCCCTATATACAGCAAAATATAAAGAAAACTCATAAAAAACTGGGACTCTTGTATAGAAACAAACATTTCTTTACTGCAGCGACCAAAACTACCCTTGCAAAAACATATTTACTTCCCTTCCATCTTTATGGTGCCTCTGTCTTAACTAACTTACAAACTTCTACCATAAACAAGTTGGAACAGTGCTACAACAAAGTTGCAAAGTTTGCCACAAACTCTAAATATCACACACACCACTGTAAACCACTGTTAAAAATTAAACTGGCTTGAACTACCGAACCAACTTGCCTTTATTCAGCTATCCACCTTGCACAACCTTATTATCAAGCCTACTACTGCCTGCCCTGCACTAGCCAATCTAGTCACACCTTACACACCAAATCGATCATTGCGATCAGAAGACAAAAATTTCTTATCTATCTCAAAACCCACAAGAAAACCTGGTCACTCGCTGTATTCATACTCTGTCTCTATACACTGGAATTCACTACCTCTAGCTACCAGGTCTATGTCTGGCCTAATCCATTTCAAAACCTATTTAAAAACTCATCTCAAAAACACATGGCTCTGCTCCTGCATAAAGCCTGCCTAATGCTCAGGTCTTCCTCTTCTTCCACACTAGCCTCAACATCCTCTTCTGTCACATTTTAATCCCTCACAGACTGCAAGATCCTAAGGCTCTTCTAACTCCTTCTCTGTTTTATACCATAGCCTTAGGCTACTGCTCAGGCTTTATTGCTTCTGTTCTTCTTAACTCTCTCTTGCTGTCTGTCTGCATCACTAAATTTCTGGCTGCTATTTTCCTAACTGAAAATAACATTCTACTTTTCATGTAGTATAACAGTCAATGTCACAGATTGCACTACCTACATACTGTTTTATTTGGACACTATCTACATCATGTATGGTGAGGCTGACTACTGTCTGTAATGTTTTTAACTCTATTGAACTTTCTAGATGTGTAGTAATATATTACAACATCGTGTAACAATAGTTTGTTGTTTCAACTTATTCTTGTATAGTATTTCAAATGTAATTTGTATTGTATTATACTGTATTCATATTGCACTGTATGTGGAGCTTTTCTCCCCGGGCCTCTGCTGAAAATGGGTTCTGTAGACCCAGTCAGACCACCCCGGTAAACAAATGTCAAACAAACAAATAAATAAAAATAATTTATGCTAGCTCTGTCCATAAGGAACATGGGTGCCAGGCCTGGTGCAAATTTCCGATTCGCCATCCACTGGTCTAGGTTTCACTTAAACTGGGTAGTAGATGAGCTCATCTTCACATGGATGGGAAGCAGGTTCCACAGGAGAGTCAGTCTCTGGGACACACATCTGTCTCTCTAGCACGTTCTGTTTGTCATAGACAAAATTCAGTTCCTTAGGCCTTCTATTTCTGGTACTGTTTGACTTATGAATATTTAGAGGATTCATAAGTGTGGGGTTTGCAAACGCTTTGTAAGCCAGGCATAGATCACCCCTCAGCAATCTATAGGAGACTGAGTATAGGGAAAGGGCTTTAAGGTACTCTGCATAAGGCAGGCTTATTATGCCATGTGTTCTTTTTGTAAGGAACCTCTGAGGCCACAGTAGCTGCTGCATATGCCTAGTCACGTACATACCAAAAGGCAAATCTGCCCAGCAAAGGGTGGTACCCCATACATACATGCAGAGTGATGTGAGTACTAAGGAACACATGATTAGAAATTAAAAACTATTTGGGAAACCGTGAGGGTGGGAGAACCAAAAATATATATTAAAAAAGACAAACAATAGTATTGAAAAAAGAGGGTGTGATTTTGTACCTATTAAAACCAACTTACCCAGTGTACAGCACGCTGCTAAGCTATATACTTAATGAGTATAAAATAAAACTGGGTACGTGCTTCATACAAAACACTTTCAGTATGAAAGGCCTTCTCAGGACTAAGAGTTGAGCAGGGGTGGATAGAAGTATTTCAGCATCTCTCCTTTGAGAGAACGTCTTTATTTTCGTGTCTAATATTTACTTTACTGTTCCACTGTACTGAACTTGTATACAAGATGATTATTTATTTATTTTACATTTGTTTACTGGGAAAGTCCAACTGGACAAATGTCCTTTTTCAATGGAGGCCAAGGGAGAAAAGCTCCAAGTTGGACATTAACATAGTAAGAAAAGTACTAATAAAACTCATAGTGATAACAACAGCAGGTAAGATAACATAACATTATAGCTACAGTACATACAGTGAATTTGTAGTTACATTTAGAATTATGGAAAGAAAACAGAGGCGGTAGCTAAGTATACATAAAAATATAGTACAGCAGATGTAGAGATAGTCATAACAATTTAATGCAGTCAGCACAATGCTTGACAAAAAGTCCTGTACAAATTAGGCAGAGGGGATAAGGAGGTAGGGTGATGAGCAGAATGGGGCGAGGGAGCGTTCTATTCAGGGGAGCTGCAGGGGCAGAGCCAGGTCTTTGTAAGGTGGGTTCTTAGGAGCTTTTTAAGCTGTACTGTTGAGGGGACCCACCTGCTCCTCTTTCCTGTGAAAGCATGTTAAATAATTTGACAGATAAACCAACCTAAGCAAGTACACAAAATAAGCATTATACTAGTTGTTGTCACGTTACTAACTGGTTGCTCAAACTGTCTTGTGTAATGTTGACGTCCACAAAAATATTACCTTTTCACATCTTTGTAATTTATCCTTCCACCGCCTTGTAAATGAAGTCCTGAAGTAACTGAATTCAGTGGTTTGAACTGTATTTTTGTGCCATGTTTTATATAAGGATTTACCATTATTCTTTGCTTCCGGATTACTAAGCTGCATTTCCTATACAGTGCCTTTAGTGTAATCATAATATCTGACAGGCTGCACATTTGCTCTGTGATGTAAATTAACACTGATTTACAAACTGAGTCTTTGTAACTGTTCAGAAAGAGCATTATCAACTGGCAAGGTAACAAAATGAGGGCTGTACTCAGGCATAAAGCAACATGATTTGTAAATTCTTTTCTTGATTTGTAAATATGCTTGTATCTGCTGATGTGTAAATAAGCTTCTATTTGTATTTTACACCTGCTGAACTTTCTTCGATATTAATAATTGTATTATGTATCCTTAGTGTAACTTGTATAGTTTGGAGCTTTTCTCCCTGGGCCTCCAATGAAAACCGGCTCCTTGGGCCTAGTGGACTTCCCTGGTCATTAAACTGGAAATAAATAAATAATGATTGATGTCCAGCAAACACTTATTGAACTTAAAAGGTTTGTATTAATGAAATCATATAAGCAAGATGTAGGTGCTAAAATATAGGTACCTCTGAGCATTTTTGTCATATAGCTGTTTGTGTGTCGCATACACTTTTCTGGAAAACAAAATTCAGAGACGGGGCAAGGTTTTTATTCAAGACTCTTTCTAGTTCCCAGAAAGGAAAATTCTTGGAGACCCATCCTGGATCTGTCAGTCTTAAATACTTTCCTGGAGATACCAAAGTTCAAGATGCTTACTCTGCAGCAGCTCCTGCCAGTGTTGAGTAAAAATGCATGGATGGTGACATTGGATTTAAAGGAGGCTTACCTGCACATTCTGATCAGAAAGGAGTGCAGAAGATACCTCAGGTTCAAGGCAGGCTCGAAGCATTACCAATTCTCTGCGCTGCCCTTTGGCTTATCTACTGCGCCCAGGATCCTTACCAAGTGCCTGGCACCAGTTGTAGCTTATTGCAGACTCAAGGGAATTCAAATTTACCCTTATCTGGATGACTGCCTTATTCAAGCAGACAACAAGGACATTTTACTCCAGCACCTGGAATTTGTTCAGAATCTACTCAAGTGCCTGGGATTCAGTGTAAACTTAAAAAAGTCAAATTTGGTACCCACTCAACAAATAACATTCCTGTGTGCTCTTTTAAGCACAACAGCCCAGATGGCATTCCTGACGCCAGAAAGACAAATGCAACTGGCTTCAACTTTCAATGGCCTGGTGTCAGTGTCTCAGCTAACTGCAAGAAAATTTCTGCAGGCTTTGGGTTACATGGCATCCTGCATCCTGCTCATACCATATGCAAGACTGCATATGAGGAAGATACAGTGGTACCTAAAAAGCGTATGGTCCCAACATTGTCACAGTCTGGAAACCATGATTGCAGTCTTGCCTTGCCTACAAAAGGAATTTCATTGGTGGGCCACAGCATGTCTTCAAAACAAAGGGAAAGCCTTCAGTATACCTCCAGCCAACCAAGTGTTAACCACGGATGCCTCGGATGCAGGGAAAAGGCCTGCAAGGTTCTTGGACAGAGGATCAGATGCACCTGCATATCAATTTAAAAGAGATGTTAGCTGTGCAGAATGCCCTCATGGCTTTCAGGGATCTTTTACAGACAGGGCAGTTACTGATACAGACAGACAACACCACAGTTATGTGGTACATAAACAAGCAGGGGGATTCCCACTCCTACCCCCTTTGCAGACTAGCTATGACTCTATGGAACACAGCACTGGCTTACAAAGTGGAGTTACAAGCTCAGTTCCTACCAGGAAAAGAAAACACTCTGGCAGACAGTCTGAGCAGGAACTTGTCGGATCCACACGAATGGATGTTGGACACAAACATATTCAAGATGATTATAGAAGCCTGGGGTTGCCCGGACATAGATCTCTTTGCATCTCCCCAGAACTACCAGTTACAGACTTTTTTGCACAAGGACTTATCACAAGCTAGCATGGAAGGTGGATGCTCTCTCATTCAGTTGGAGGAATCTCTCAGTGTATACCTTCCCTCCACTGCCTCTTCTATCAAGAGTGATATTAACAATAAAACAGGACAAACCAAAGATGATCTTATTGGCCCCAAATTGGTACTCAACACTGATTAATCTATCCCAGGAACCTCCTTGGATTCTACCCTTGATTCCAAATCTTTTGTCTCAACATCAGGGCCAGGTCCTGCACTCTCATATCAAAACTCTCAGCCTGGCAGCCTGGCATATTCAGGGCCTATAATTAATCCTACCCTTACCAAACAGGTAATGGATGTTATCTTAGAAGCCAGAAGGCCTAGTACTAGGAAATCTTATGCAGGAAAATGGAAGAGATTTTGCACCTGGATGCAAGCAAAGGATTCAGACCCTCTCATTCCAAATATTCCTCTGATTTTACAGTACCTAACAGAGATGTTGCACAAGGGCTTATCTTTTTCCTCCATTAAAATACATGCCTCAGCTATTTCTGCGCATTATAACACAGATCCACCAATTTTTTCACATCCACTTCTTAAACAATATCTCAGAGGGGCAAAGAATTTAAGGCCCCCTAGGAGACCACCCATTCCTGCTTGGGACCTCAATTATGTACTGGAAAAGCTTACTCAACCGCCTTTTCATCCTGCTGCCACTTCCGATATAAAGTACTTATCATGGAAGACTGCTATCCTACTGTCTTTAACTTTAGCCAGGAGAGTCTTGGAGTTACAAGCACTCATGGCTGTGGAACCTTACATTATTTTTCATCAAGACAGGGTTTCTTTGAGGACTAACCCTACTTTCATGCCTAAAGTGCTTTCTAAAGTATCTTTAAATCAAACCATTCACCTGCCAACTTTTTTCCCTAATCCTCAAAATAAGGGGGAGAGGATCTTGCATTATTTGGACATACATAGGCAGCTTTGTTTTTACCTGGACAGAACCAAGGATATCAGGAAAACAGAACTGTTTGTTGCTTATGCAGCTAATTCTCAAGGCAAAGCTATTTCAAAACAGACCATTTCCAAATGGATTGCTCATGGAATCAGATTTGGTTACTCTCATCATGGAAAGCAAATCCCAGGAAAAATTAGGACTCACTCTACCAGAACTACTGCTACTTCAGCTGCCTTTCTCAGGGGAGTACCTACCAAAGATATTTTGGAAGCTGCACTTGGATTTCAGTGCATACTTTCTCTAAGCACTATAATCTCCCTCTTTATTCTAAGTCCAGGGCAGGCTTTGCTTCTGCAGTCTTGCAGGGTCTTCTAGCCGCCCCTTCTACTCAATAACCACCACCCTTTATCTCAGCTTTGGGATTCAACCCTACAATGATGAACATAGTACAGTTGTGTACACTTACCATAAATGTAGATGTTCGAGTGTCTTCACTGTTGCAGTCTGGGTTAACCCCCTCCTGTCCCCTCTTTTTCTTTTATTGGTGTGGTTCTCTGCCTTACCCTTCTTCTGAGGTGTATTTGCTGCAGGTTATGGGGAATATTGTATGTTATACTCTTGTGGTGTTTTGTTATAGTGTTAGCCTTTAATTTTGGGCACCTGACATCTGGGGCAAGAAAAACTGGAGGCTTTGTACCCCTGGCACACTGACGTCAGGGAGGATACGTTCGCAGCCGACGCTGGACCCAGACTTTAGGATTCTGGCCGACCGAGGGCTGCCTGCCAGCAGGAAGAACCCTACAGTGATGACTGCAACAGTGAAACACGATGAACATCTTTTTACAGCCAAGCAGGGCTGCTGTGCGCCATAGTATGTGCACCTGGTGTGTCTGATAGTGAACTGTGTTGTTTCATGAACAAAATGAGACCCCTGTGAAGACTGTTAAAGTAGTTCTATGCCAAAGTAAATTTAAGGGTTTTTCAAGAGAAGTGTAACAGGCTGAGGGATATTGGTAATTACCTTTCAGTAAAGCATAGAGAAAAATGTATTAAGCTAAGGGAAATGTATTTTTAATAAAAAAAAATGTGTAAATAAAACATTGTTTGTTTGTAATAAATGTGTCAGCATTTTAAATGTCAGCTGTCCAGAATATGCATTTGCTTTCAGTTGTTAAAGTACAATTGGCTTTTTGGGTTGCACACATTTGTTGTGGTTGAATCACAGTTTTCCTTGAAATTTTACTGCAGGTCAAAAGCCTTAATTATCATATTTGGTGTTCCTCTCCAAATGAATATGACTGTGAAATAAGGGAGCTTTTTATTCATACTAAAGAAAAACTGGTAATAGAACCTGGGACACTTTAGGTAGAGATAGAACAAGCGTTAGTCATTGCGTTGCTTCTGAAGCATGCACAAGAGACTGCATTCCTGACAGAGGTGAAGCTGGAATCTATCTGCCTGTGCAGCTGCCATTTGGTGTCCTACATCAGCAGTAGGAAGAGTTCAGTAAATGTTTCAGCTAAAGGTAATGAACGGATCAGATGAGTTGCTGGATAGAATTTTGTATGCTATCTATTTAACCCATCTGTTGTGTATTTCTATGTGCAAATGTAAATCTATTTTCATGTATAAACTTACAGAATGCATTGGTTATTTTATTTCAAGAAAATAATTTTATTATTTAGTTTAAATGGCAGTGGCTTGTGTTTTATTTATTAGATTAAGGTGTGTTTGTAGTTCATAGGTATGTACTAGGCTAATGACTACTAGGGCCTTTTTAAGTCAAGCCATGCAACCCAAATCTCTGACAAGTTCTGTTACCCTTGACAAGTGTAAGCAGGGGCTTGGGAGATGAAACATTTACAAGCAGGAGTCTGGGAGATTAACCCACTATAGGGTGCCTGTGTCCATTACAGACATTTTTATTTATTTGGCATTTATTTACTGTAAAAGTCTGACTGGGCATTAATCCCATTTTCAGAGGAGACCTGGGGAGAAAAGCTCCAACATAGACAGTTCCATTAATGAACTACATAATATTATCACATGAAATGCAACAACAAATAGTAGAATTGACATAGAGGATAAATAAAAGTCACAGGTGACAAACAAAGAGATGAATTTCCTGTTCCCCCAACAGTTGTCCAAGTTACATTTGAATTGTGTTAGGGAGAAGCTCTGCTTCACATAGATGGGGAACCTGTTCCAGAGACAGGATAATCTCTGAGATACATACCTGTCTGTCCAGCAGATCCTATTTATGTTACAGGCAAGGTTTAAGTCTTTAGAATGGATAATTCTGGTGCTCTTTGTCTTGCAGATATGCAGGATGTCCATCAGGGTGGCTATATAATCTTGGGTGTGCAGGTTAGCATAATGGTTAAGGTGTTTACCTTACAGACACAAGGTGCAGGATTTGAATCTCACATGGGGTAATTGACTAGGCTTAAAATGGCCCACCCACAAGGGTAGTTAGCCTAGTACTATTCTATGAACCTATGACAGTGCCTTATATGCCAGGCATGTATCTCCTCTCAACAACAGTGGGGAACAGAATACAGCGATAGGGTTTTGAGGTAGTCTACATAGGTGCATAGGACATGTTACTCACTCCCTGTGTTCTTTTAGTGAGGAACCTAGAGACATTCCAGTTGCTGGATGCTCATGGTTAGGTACATACCAAAGGGGACCCTGTACTCAATTATACATCTGATGAGTGCGAATGCAATGGAATAATGACCTCCTTGGACCTAGATGACATACCTTTGTTTATAAGTTGCATAACAGAATGATTTCCTTGGTACTGTAAACATGTGATGGTCAAAGGCTAGAATAAATATGTGTCCCCCCAAGTCCTTAACTGCTGGGTTTACTCTTAGGGGTGTGTTTTCAATATGACAGTTGCCAGAAGTGAATGACTTCCTGATGGATACTATTATACATTTCTTGGCATTTAGTTGTAGTCCATGGCTTTGACACAAGTTATTTGTCTGTCAGCCCTTCCTAGAGAACATTAGTGTTGCTGGGGATACTGTGCCTGCTCCTAATTTGAGGTCATCTACAAGTAGCACTAATCCCACCTAGCTGCACTAATAGGCAATCTTACTCTCCCCTTCACTTACCTTACTCCCCCATTTTTCTTCCTCACTCGACTTACTCACTGACTATCTCTCCTTCATCACTCAGTTGCCTGTTTCTATTTTTATCCTATTAGACAACTACTTATGTTTACTCATGTGGCTCACAGATGTGAACACTGTATGCTCTTTAAACTGAATGCGTATTTTTCACCCTTCTTTGAATCTTTTTCTACACTATGTAATCAGTATTAATTTCTCAACATGAATCCTAAATGTAAATTGTACTATATATGCTATGTATTTTATATGAATACTGCATTATTAAAACATTGTACTCTGGAGCTTTTCTCCCCAGTCCTCTGCTGAAAACAGGCTATTTTATGCCCAGACAGACTTTCTCGGTAGACAAAAATACATACATACATACATAAACAAAATATGGTCAACCAGAGACCCTTGACACTGGCCCTGAATTCAGAGAAGTTAATGCCAAAAAGGAGCAGTGCCAGGACCAATCTCTGAGGAACTCTACTTGTGACTGACCTCTTTGTACAGGTGGACAACCCAGTCCTAATTTCCTGGGTCCTGTCTGCAAGCCAGCTGCCTAGCCACCAGGTGACATAAAGGTTTATTCCCAAACTCTTGAATTTATCAACAATGCCCGAGTGAGGTATTGTGTCAAATGCTTTGGCCAGGTGAAAGTAGGCAGTGTAAACCATTTTGCCCTCATCTGTTGCTTTGGTGACATTCTCAAAGAAGTCCACCAGGTTGAGTAAGCAAGACCTGCCTTTGATGAAACCAAATTGGGATGAGGTCAGTGTCTGGATGTTTCCTATGTCTTTATTGATCATTTCCATGATCATTTATTCCATGGCTTTGCATATCAGATGAATGAGACTTATGGATCTGTAGTTTCCAGGATCTGTAGATGGTCCACCTTTTTGCAGAGGGATGACTGTTGCTGTTCTTCATTCATTAGTCATGAGGCCTGTTTGGAGGCTGTGGTTAAATAGCAATGCCAGAGGGCCTGATAGATTATGTTTCATGCCATTTAGAATAATATTGTCTGGGTCTATTGATGCAGTGGTGTTGTCTTGGAGAGGGCATTGTGGACCTGTTCCCTAGTAATAGTAGGGGGAGTTGTATTTCATGGTATTTCCTGAGGGGTGGTTGGGGGGAGAGT
The DNA here is from genome assembly GCF_019279795.1 of Protopterus annectens. Taxonomy (NCBI): domain Eukaryota; kingdom Metazoa; phylum Chordata; order Ceratodontiformes; family Protopteridae; genus Protopterus; species Protopterus annectens. The sequence continues at coordinate 1,812,024,771 of NC_056744.1, forward strand.
GGTAAAGTTAGAGCTGAATTTGTCTGCCAGTAGGTTTACTATATCTTCTGGCTCAGTATAGGTGGCTGCATTAACAATGGGCTCTGCACACAACTGTATGTTGCCTTTGAGTTTACAAACATAGCTAAAGTATGCCTTGTGGTCATCCTTGGCCTGGAAGGTTAGATGTACCTCAAATGTCTCTTTGGTAGGCTTAATTTTCTTTTGATTTGTTTGTTTTCATTTGAGAGTGCTTTTATCCTGCTAGGTGCCTCCTTATTTTTGTCATGATTTTCTTCCTTCTGTTATAACACCTCCTGATGGTGTGATTCCACCAGGGTGGCTTGTTTAAGCTAGCTCTGTACTTAATCCTGGTAGGTACAGCTGCCCCTATGCAGCATTAACATACTTGTATAAGATTTCTGTAACAGCTCCATTCAGGCAGCAGTGTTTTCAAGGTTTGTGAGGTCTTGAAAATTTGCAGGTTATCGCTTAATAGTAGCAGGTTAACCCTAGAGTAACTTCTGAATATTCCAGGGTTAGCTGGGTGTCTTGGTTTTAGTTTTACTTCAGATGAGACAGTTGTGTGGCATGGCTTTAAAAGACAGAATGTTATGTTATGGGGACGTGCAGCACCCTCCCCACTCTCCCATATTAGTGAGGACTAGATCCAGTATGTTTGTGCCCTGGTCGGAGTATTGGCAATCTGGTCCAGGGAGTTTGTGTTTATAAAATCCAGGAATCTCTGCGACTGTATGTGTAGTAGTGTATATGATTTCCAGTTAATAGTGAGGTAATTCAAGTTACCCATGAATATGGTGTAGGGTTGGATTGTGAGAGTTTCCAATAAGTTTAAATACATGGTATGGGTTTCCTGGGTCATGGAAAGGGACCTATAGCTTGCACAGAAGTGGTATTGGATTTTGTCTATGGTGATACTCAAGTACATTGTCCTGTTTGACCAGCCTTGAAGTATATTTATTTTTTATGTAAATCAAGACACCTCCACCTTTAGTCCCTGTCTGTGTAGTAGCTGGTCTAAATGTGTAAAAGGCATTATAGCCTTGCACTCCTGGCATGCTCTCCACAGCTTTAAACCATGTCTCAGTTACTGCAGAGACCTTAGCATTGTCCAGGGTGAGGAGAAGTTGTAGGGAATGGAGTTTCTTGTTTAGACTCCAAGCATTGAGCAGATCTGAGACTTTCAGATTTTCTTGGTTCTGATTTGCTATGTCAAAAGTACATTGGTTGGCATTGCCTAAAAAGGGCACTATGGGGGAGGACAATAATTTAGCTAATATTCAAAAACGTAAACGGGAGAGGTGCAGACCATTCTTGGCAAAGCAGAGTGTTTTTTGACTATCTCCTTCCATGTTGACAAATATTGCACCTCCTTAGAATGACACCAGAAACTAAGCCAATTAAAGCTAGTCATCATCTTTTTATATTGGGGCATCATCCATGGAGAAGGTAGAATGCTGCTCAGTGTTAGGCACACACCAGGCTGGGACACATTCTGAGATTTCCATAATTTCTCTCTTCATGTAGTCTAGGGAGACATATCGCTGGTCATTTATACCATATGGACTATGACTGAATGATACTAGTACTTGTGGTCCAGTGACCTGAGTGTGTACATAATGTGGTGGATCTTGGCTCCTGATAAGCAAATGACCATGACTTTCTCCTTACTCAGCCCTGGTGACAGGAGCATCAGTTTGTCTCACAATGGAGTCTCCAATGACCAGAATGTTGGATTGTGTGGTGGCTTGCCTTATGGGCTTAGAAGTAGAGGCTCCATGAGATGTGGCTGTATGTTTTGATGTGAGTATTGTTTTGAAAGACTGCATTCGGGTCTGCTGAGGGTATTTGTTAAATGTACTTCATCTAGGAGGCCTTCGGGGTTTAGAAAGGTTACATTTAAATTCCTCAGCATATGTGGGTGCATGTGTCTGCTTTGAATTGTGTGTGATGGGTACAGAGTGTTTACTACTGACAATCTGATTGACATTAGGAGTGCTTCCATGTGAGAGCTTTGCCTCCAGTGACACTGTGCTTTTGAGCACACACATACACACACTCACTCTCTTGACAAAATAAAGACATTCTTTATCCAGTTGATGGTAATGAACAGTGCTACAGTATGATACAGTGTTCTGCTTAGGGTTACAGAAAGTATGCAGTATATTAGAATATTCTGCTGAATGGCACCTGTACTACTGCACTGTACTAAAACATTCTGCTTAGAGCCATGAATAGTACTGCAGTGTACTAAAATATGCTGTCAAGGGTCATGACTAGTACTAGAGTATACTAGAATATGCTGCTTAGGGTCACTAGTATTGCAGAGTACTAGAATATACTGTCATGGGTCATTAGTACTGCAGTGTACTCGAATATCCTGCCTATGGTAGTTAGTAATACTGCAGTGTACTAGAATATACAGCTTAGGGTCACGAGTACTGTGGAGTGCTAGAATATGCTGCCGATGGTCATTAGTACTGCAGTGTACCAGAATATACTGCATAGGGTCAATAGTACTGTAGAGTACTATAATATACTGCTGAGGATCATTACAACTGCAGTGTACTAGACTATGCTGGCAATGGTCATTAGTACTGCAGTGCACTGGAATATGCTGCACACTTGACAAGGTGGGTTAATTTGTGCAACTTCATCCCACTTAACTACCCCACCAAGCTTCACAGTAGGCCTTAAAATATCTAACAGAGTGTTAGCCACCTGGAGTCAGACAGCTGCACAATATACATTTTTGCATTTGCTGCTATGACAAAGCTGGCAGCAAGATCACTAGTTTATTTTAAAAATGCACCTTTGAAGGAAAATGGATTAATTAGATGGATAGGGAGGATGGCTGATGTTTTGGGAGGGGATGTACTGTATGAAATTACAGCAGGCACATCTACATCCAAGGAAGGTATAGCACCACCCTACTCATTCCTTATCAGTCATATTACTGAATGCAATGCCCCCCCCCAAGTACCAGCCTACTCATTCTTTATCAGTCCTATCACTGAATGCAATGCCCCCCAAGTACCACCCTACTTATTCTTTATCAGTCCTATCACTGAATACAATGTCCCCCAAGAACCATCCTACTCATTCTTTATCAGTTCTATCACTGAATACAATTCCCCCAGTACCACCCTACTCATCCTTTATCAGTTCTATCACTGAATGCAATGCCCCCAGTACCACCCTACTCATTCTTTATCAGTTCTATCACTGAATACAATGCCCCCCAAGTACCACCCTACTCATCCTTTATCAGTTCTATCACTGAATACAATGGCCCCAGTACCACCCTACTCATTCTTTATCAGTTATATCATTAAATGCAATGCCCCCAAGTACCACCCTACTCATTCTTTATCAGTCTTATCATTGAATGCAATACCCCCCAAGTACCCCTCTACTCATTCTTTATCAGTCCTATCACTGAAAACAATGCCCCCCCAAGTACCACCCTACTCATTCTTTATCAGTTCTATCACTGAATACAATGCCCCCAGTACCACACTACTCATTCTTTATCAGTCCTATCAATGAATACAATGCCACCCCAAGTACCACCCTACTAATTCTTTATCAGGTCTATCACTGAATGGAATTGCTCCCCAAGTATCACCCTACTCATTCTTTATCAGTCCTATCACTGAATAGAATGCCCCCCAAGTACCACCCTACTCATTCTTTATCAGTTCTATCTCTGAATGCAATGCCCCCAAGTACCACACTACGCATTCGTTATCAGTTCTATCACTAAATACAAAGCCCCCCAAGTAACACCTTACTCATTCTTTATCAGTACTATCACTGAATACAATGCCCCCCATACCATCCTACTCATTCATTATCAGTTCTATCACTGAATGCAATGCCCCCCAAGTACCACCCTATTCATTCTTTATCAGTTCTATCACTGAATACAATGCCCCCCAAGTACCACCCTACTCATTCTTTATCAGTCCTAGCATTGAATGCAAGCCCCCCAAGTACCACCCTACTCATTCTTTATCAGTCCTATCACTGAATCCAATGCCCTCCCAAGTACCACCCTACTCATCCTTTATCAGTTCTATCACTGAATACAATGCCCCCGTACCATCCTACTCATTCTTTATCAGTTCTATCACTGAATGCAATGCCCCCCAAGTACCACCCTATTCATTCTTTATCAGTTCTATCACTTAATACAATCCCCCCAAGTACCACCCTACTCATTCTTTATCAGTCCTATCATTGAATGCAAGCCCCTCAAGTAGCAACCTACTCATTCTTTATCAGTCCTATCATGGAATCCAATGCCCCCCAAGTACCACCCGACTCATTCTTTATCAGTTCTATCACTGAATGGAATTGCTCCCCAAGTACCACCCTACTCATTCTTTATCAGTTCTATCATTGAATGCAATGCCCCCACAAGTACCACCCTATTCATTCTTTATCAGTTCTATCACTGAATACAATGCCCCCCAAGTACCACCCTACTCATTCTTTATCAGTTCTATCACTGAATACAAAGCCCCCCCAAGTACCACCATACGCATTCTTTATCAATTCTAGCACTGAATACAATGCCCCCCAAAATACCACCCTACTCATTCTTTATCAGTTCTATTACTGAATACAAAGCCCCCCAAGTACCACCATATTCATTCTTTATCAGTTCTATCACTGAATGCAATGCCCCTCCAAACACCACCCTACTCATTCTTTATCAGTCCTATCACTGAATGCAATGCCCCCCCAAGTACCAACCTACTCATTCTTTATCAGTTCTATCACTAAATACAAAGCCCCCAAGTACCACCATATTGATTCTTTATCAGTTCTATCACTGAATGCAATGCCCCCCCAAGTACCACCCTACTCATACTTTATCAGTCCTATCATTGAATGCAAGCCCCCCAAGTACCACCCTACTCATTCCTTATCAGTCCTATCACTGAATCCAATGCCCCCAAGTACAACCCGACTCATTCTTATCAGTTCTATCACTGAATGGAATTGCTCCCCTAGTACCACCCTACTCATTCTTTATCAGTTCTATCACTGAATACAAAGCCCCCCAAGTACCACCCTACTCATTCTTTATCAGTTCTATCACTGAATACAAAGCCCACCCAAGTACCACCCTACGCATTCTTTATCAATTCTAGCACTGAATACAACGGCCCCCAAAATACCACCCTAATCATTCTTTATCAGTTCTATCACTGAATACAAAGCCCCCCAAGTACCACCCTATTCATTCTTTATCAGTTCTATCACTGAATGCAATGCCCCCCAAACACCACCCTACTCATTCTTTATCAGTTCTATCACTGAATGCAATGCCCCCCAAAGTACCACCCTACTCATTCTTTATCAGTTCTATCACTGAATACAAAGCCCCCCATGTACCACCCTATTCATTCTTTATCAGTTATATCACTGAATGCACTGCCCCCCAAGTACCACCTTACTCATTCTTTATCAGTTATATCATTGAATGCAATGCCCCCCAAGTTCCACCGAACTCATTCTTTATCAGTTGTATCATTGAATGCACTGCCACCAAGTTTGACCCTACTCATTCTTTATCAGTTATATCATTGAATACAATGCCCCCCAAGTTCCACCCTACTCATTCTTTATTAGTTATATCATTGAATGCACTGCCCCCAAGTTCCACCCTACTCATTTTTTATCAGTTATATCATTGAATGCAGTGCCCCCCAAGTACCACCTGACTCATTCTTTATCAGTTCTATCACTGAATCCAATGCCCCCCCAAGTACCACCCGACTCATTCTTTATCAGTTCTATCACTGAATGCAATGCCCCCCCAAGTACCACCCTCCTCATTTTTTATCAGACCTATTACTGAATACAATGCCCCCCTGTACCACCCTACTCATTCTTTATCAGTCCTATCAATGAATGCAATGCCCCCCAAGTACCACCTGACTCATTCTTTATCAGTTCTATCACTGAATGCAATGCCCCCCAAGTATCACCCGACTCATTCTTTATCAGTTTTATCACTGAATACAATGCCCCCAAGCACCACCCTATTCATTCTTTATCAGTTCTATCACTGAATAAAATGCCCTCCAAGTACCACCCTACTCATTTTTTATCAGTTCTATCACTGAATGCAATGCCCCCCCAAGTACCACCCTATTCATTCTTTATCAGTCCCATCATTGAATGCAATGCCCCCCCCCAAGTACCACCCTACTCATTCTTTATCAGTTCTATAATTGAATGGAATGTCCCCAAGTACCACCCTACTCATTCCTTATCAGTTCTGTCATTAAATGCAATGCCCCCCAAGTAACACCCTACTCATTCTTTATCAGTCTTATCATTGAATGCAATGACCCCCAAGTACCACCCTACTCATTCTTTATCAGTTCTATCACTGATTACAAAGCCCCCCAAGTACCACCCCATTCATTCTTTATCAGTTCTATCACTGAATGCAATGCCCCCCAAGTACCACCCTACTCATTATTTATCAGTCCTATCATTGAATGCAAGCCCCCCAAGTACCACCCTACTCATTCTTTATCAGTCCTATCACTGAATCCAATGCCCCCCAAGTACCACCCGACTCATTCTTTATCAGTTCTATCACTGAATTCAATGCCCCCATGTACCACCCTATTCATTCTTTATCAGTTCTATCACTGAATACAATGCCCCCCAAGTACCACCCTACTCAATCTTTATCAGTTATATCAGTGAATGCAATACCCCCCAAGTAAAACCCTACTCTTTCTTTATCAGTTATATCATAGGATGAAATGCCCCCTAAGTTCCACCCTAATCATTCTTTATCAGTTCTATCATTGAATGCAATGCCCCCCAAGTATCACCCTACACATTCTTTATCAGTCCTATCACTGAATACAGTGCCCCCCAAGTACCACCTGACTCATTCTTTATCAGTCATATCATTGAATGCACTGCCCCCCTAGTACCACCCTACTCATTCTTTATCAGTTCTATAATTGAATGGAATGTCCCCAAGTACCACCCTACTCATTCCTTATCAGTTCTGTCATTAAATGCAATGCCCCCCAAGTAACACCCTACTCATTCTTTATCAGTCTTATCATTGAATGCAATGACCCCCAAGTACCACCCTACTCATTCTTTATCAGTTCTATCACTGAAAACAGTGCCCCCCAAGTACCACCCTACTCATTCTTTATCAGTTCTATCACTGAATGCAATGCCCCCAAAGTACCACCCTATTCATTCTTTATCAGTCCTATCATTGAATGCAATGCCCCCCCAAGTACCACACTACTCATTCTTTATCAGTCTTATCATTGAATGCAATGTCCCCCAAGTACCACCATACTCATTCTTTATCAGTTCTATCATTGAATACAGAGCCCCCCAAGTACCACCCTACCCATTCTTTATCAGTTCTATCACTGAAAACAATGGCCCCAAGTACCACACTACTCATTCTTTATCAGTTCCATCACTGAATACAATGCCCCCAAGTACCACCCTACTCATTCTTTATCAGTTCTATCACTGAATACAATGCCCCAAGTACCATCCTACTCATTCTTTATCAGTCCTATCACTGAATACAATGTCCCCCCAAGTACCACCCTACTCATTCTTTATCAGTTCCATCACTGAATACAATGCCCCCCGTACCACCCTACTCATTCTTTATCAGTTCTATCACTGAATGCAATGCCCCCCAAGTACCACCCTATTCATTCTTTATCAGTTCTATCACTGAATACAATGCCCCCAAGTACCACCCTACTCATTCTTTATCAGTCCTATCATTGAATGGAATTGCTCCCCAAGTACCACCCTACTCATTCTTTATCAGTTCTATCACTGAATACAATGGCCCCAGTACCACCCTACTCATTCTTTATCAGTTCTATCACTGAATGCAATGCCCCCAGTACCACCCTACTCATTCTTTATCAGTTCTATCACTGAATACAATGCCCCCCAAGTACCACCCTACTCATCCTTTATCAGTTCTATCACTGAATACAATGCCCCCAGTACCACCCTACTCATTCATTATCAGTCCTATCACTGAATGCAATGCCCCCCAAGTACCACCCTACTCACTCTTTATCAGTTCTATCACTGAATACAATGCCCCCAAGTACCACCCTACTCATTCTTTATCACTTATATCATTAAATGCAATGCCCCCCAAGTACCATCCTACTCATTCTTTATCAGTTCTATCATTGAATGCAATGCCCCCCAAGAACCACCCTACTCATTCTTTATCAGTCCTATCACTGAATGCAATGCCCCCCACTACCACCCTACTCATTCTTTATCAGTTCTATCACTGAATGCAATGCCACTCAAGTACCACCCTACTCATTCTTTATCAGTTCTATCACTGAATGCAATGCCACTCAAGTTCCACCCTACTCATTCTTTATCAGTTCTATCATTAAATGCAATGCCCCCCAAGTACCACCCTACTCATTCTTTATCAGTCTTATAATTGAATGCAATGCCCCCCCCAAGTACCACACTACTCATTCTTTATCCATTCTATCATTAAATGCAATGCCCCCGAAGTACCACCCTACTCATTCTTTATCAGTCTTATCATTGAATGCAATGCCCCCAAGTACCACCCTACTCATTCTTTATCGGTCTTATCATTGAATGCAATGCCCCCCAAGTACCAGCCTACTCATTCTTTATCAGTCCTATCACTGAATACAATGCCCCCCCAGTACCACCCTACTCATTCTTTATCAGTTCTATCACTGAATACAATGCCCCCCCAGTACCACACTACTCATTCTTTATCAGTCCTATCAATGAATACAATGCCCCCCCAAGTACCACCCTACTAATTCTTTATCAGGTCTATCACTGAATGGAATTGCTCCCCAAGTATCACCCTACTCATTCTTTATCAGTCCTATCACTGAATAGAATGCCCCCAAGTACCACCCTACTCATTCTTTATCAGTTCTATCTCTGAATGCAATGCCCCCAAGTACCACACTACTCATTCTTTATCAGTTCTATCACTAAATACAATGCACCCTAAGTACCACCTTACTCATTCTTTATCAGTACTATCACTGAATACAATGCCCCCTGTACCATCCTACTCATTCAATATCAGTTCTATCACTGAATGCAATGCCCCCCAAGTACCACCCTATTCATTCTTTATCAGTTCTATCACTGAATACAATGCCCCCCCAAGTACCACAATACTCATTCTTTATCAGTCATATCATTGAATGCAAGCCCCCCAAGCACCACCCTACTCATTCTTTATCAGTCCTATCACTGAATCCAATGCCCTCCTAAGTACCACCCTACTCATCCTTTATCAGTTCTATCACTGAATCCAATGCCCCCGTACCATCCTACTCATTCTTTATCAGTTCTATCACTGAATGCAATGCCCCCCAAGTACCACCCTATTCATTCTTTATCAGTCCTATCATTGAATGCAAGCCCACGTACCACCCTATTCATTCTTTATCAGTTCTATCACTGAATACAATCCCCCCAAGTACCACCCTACTCATTCTTTATCAGTCCTATCATTGAATGCAAGCCCCCCAATTACCACCCAACTCATTCTTTATCAGTTCTATCATTGAGTGGAATGCCTCCAAGTACCACCCAGCTCATTCTTTATCAGTTCTATCATTAAATGCAATGCCCCCCAAGTACCACCCTACTCATTCTTTATCAGTCTTATCATTGAATGCAATGACCCCCAAGTACCACCCTACTCATTTTTTATCAGTTCTATCACTGAAAACAGTGCCCCCCAAGTACCACCCTACTCATTCTTTATCAGTTCTATCACTGAATACAATGCCCCCCCAAGTACCACCCTACTCATTCTTTATCAGTTCTATCACTGAATACAATGCCCCCCGAAGTACCACACTACTCATTCTTTATCAGTTCTATCACTGAATGCAATGTCCCCCAAGTACCACCCTATTCATTCTTTATCAGTCCTATCATTGAATGCAATGCCCCCCCAAGTACCACCCTACTCATTCTTTATCAGTTCTATCATTGAGTGGAATGCCTCCAAGTACCACCCAGCTCATTCTTTATCAGTTCTATCATTAAATGCAATGCCCCCCAAGTACCACCCTACTCATTCTTTATCAGTCTTATCATTGAATGCAATGACCCCCAAGTACCACCCTACTCATTTTTTATCAGTTCTATCACTGAAAACAGTGCCCCCCAAGTACCACCCTACTCATTCTTTATCAGTTCTATCACTGAATACAATGCCCCCCCAAGTACCACCCTACTCATTCTTTATCAGTTCTATCACTGAATACAATGCCCCCCAAAGTACCACACTACTTATTCTTTATCAGTTCTATCACTGAATGCAATGTCCCCCAAGTACCACCCTATTCATTCTTTATCAGTCCTATCATTGAATGCAATGCCCCCCCAAGTACCACCCTACTCATTCTTTATCAGTTCTATCATTGAGTGGAATGCCTCCAAGTACCACCCAGCTCATTCTTTATCAGTTCTATCATTAAATGCAATGCCCCCCAAGTACCACTCTACTCATTCTTTATCAGTCTTATCACTGAATGCAATGTCCCCCAAGTACCACCCTACTCATTCTTTATCAGTTCTATCACTGAAAACAGTGCCCCCCAAGTACCACCCTACTCATTCTTTATCAGTTCTATCATTGAATACAGTGCCCCCAAGTACCACCCTACCCATTTTTTATCAGTTCTATCACTGAATACAATGCCCCCAAGTACCACCCTACACATTTTTATCAGTTCTATCATTGAATGTAATGCCCCCCAAGTACCACCCTACTCATTCTTAATCAGTTCTATCTCTGAATGCAATGCCCCCAAGTACCACCCTACTCATTCTTTATCAGTTCTATCATTGAATGCATTGCCCCCAAGTACCACCCTACACATTCTTTATCAGTTCTATCATTGAATGCAATGCCCCCCCAAGTACCACCCTACTCATTCATTATCAGTCATATCACTGAATGCAATTCCCCCCACGTACCACCCTATTCATTCTTTATCAGTTCTGTCACTGAATGCAATGCCTCCCAAGTACCACCCTACTCATTCTTTATCAGTCCTCTCACTGAATGCAATGCCCCCCCGAAGTTCCACCCTACTCATTCTTTATCAGTTCTATCACTGAATCCAATGCTCTCCTATGGCATGTGTCTAACAAACACTCACAACAGTTGGAACACCCACAAAGGTTTCTCACCAGGAGAATTTAGGGCATGAATACCCTGTCATACTCTGATCACCTGAATGCTCTGTGTCTGCAGTCAATTTCCTACAGACTCCTGAAAGGGGATCTTTGCCTGGCTTACAGAGTTTCCTCAAACCCAGCCTTGATTGCTCTGTTGCATATATGCAAAACAAACAGCACGAAAACACTACGTCCAGGGATCTGAACTTCACTTGTGACAAACAGAATGTGCTGGAGATACAGATGTGTCCCAAATAATTCCCATACTGTGCAATAGGTTCCACATCCATGTAAAACAGAGTTCATCCCTGAACCTAGTGAAACAAAACCTTGATAACTGGATGGGAAATTGTAAATTTCTCCTGAGCTGGCCCGCATGTCCATCATGGACAGAGGCTGTCAACAACAAAAATATTATCCTAATTAACACCCTCTACAAATCCTTATGTACCTGCCAATTAACATCACCCCACTCCCTGTATGACACTTGGGACCCAAACAGTTTGGGGAGCATGGCTAGGCTTGTAAGGGCCCAAGGGGTAGTTAGAGTGGTAATATACCATATTGCTTTTCTTGTCCTGCTGACAGCTCTACTAACTCTAAGGTACATGTGTGTCACCTGAGTGTATGACAACTTATTGATTAGTGGTATACTGGAAATCATAGCACTGAATGCAAAACCCTACAATTTTAAAATGTTGAAACTTTAAGATGTTGAACATAAAATACCTACTAATAACATACACGTACTACATAACTACACTGCACCAATATGCAACCAGTCAGCAAATAATATTACTCCCCTATTTGTAGCCCAGGTTCTGTGTGTGGGGGTGGGCAAGTCTAGCTCTCTACACATTCAGGGGAGTTAGGTATTTTGATTTCAACGTTTTAACATTTCAACACTGTACATTCAGAATTCTGACTTTCACTATATTGCTTTTCAGTAAGTTAACATAGACATGTTTCACCCAGTAGATTGGTGAACACGTGCAGAGTTATCAGCAAATGCTAGGATCATGGCTGAGCAAACAGGAATGAGACAAAGGTCATTAACAAGGAAGTATGAATTATACAATGGAGTAACAAAAAAGGGGAAAATAAAATATATATATTTTTAAAATAACTCTCATGTATAATACAAATGAATATGCCATACAGTGGGCAATGCAAGATGTATCCACCCGGTGATATTTAACCACTTGTGCATCGCTTTCAGGGTTAAACTACATTGGTCAGGGGGTAAGCCTAATCCAACTTATCACAGGAACATAGGAGGTAAAAGAATCGGTATGTGGGTCAGCTCATGTCTTTTGATGGTGACATGTTAGTACCTTCTGGAAGGTCATATGATGTAAGAGGTAAATTAAAACACCTTATTGTTTACCTTAAATTACTTGGCAAAATCCAGGAATTGCCAAATATGTAAAACACCAAAGTAGCTGTGACTACTAGGACAGGACTTGCAGGGAAGGACATAAGGGGAAATTTCAGTTGGGAGACCGGGGTTGGAAGCGAAGGTGAATAAAAGAGTAGTTAGAAAATTGTGAAGGAGAATTTAATGCCTCCAGGTGCATCTGCAGTTGACTCCAACTGACGCTTCTAGGCATCAAATACTGTTTGTTCATATTTGCATTAATAATTCAAAAACCATGCAACATACAAAGTCTTAAAATATTTCATCTTAAAGCAAACTCAACTGCATTACTATTTAACCTCTGTCTAGTGTAGGTAAATAGATATTAACTGCTGTTTTTATGATATTAATTTATATAGATATAATTTTCAGATTTTTCTAAATATTTCAACGACCAAGTAACACAGACAGAACACATTAGCCTCATATGAAAGCTGTCAGCTAGATGAATAAAATGTTGCTGACAGTATATGTGCAATTTGAGTCGTTGCTGAGATATTTGTTTTATTTTATGTGACATATGTTTACTGGGAAAGTCTGACTAGGTAAGAGCCCATTTTCAGTGGAGGCCCAGGGAGAAAAGCTCCACAGTGCAATTTAAACAGAATTACAAATCTACATTGGTTAGAAAAACTAAGACAATCACACAAGAGTAACATTTGTGGATACAATAAAAGAAGAAAATAAGCAAATATAAAGCAAGCAATAAAGTCGAACATATATTATATAGAAGAGCGTTCCTAATACGTATGTTAAGTAATAATGCATGAAAAATGTATTCAGTAATAAGTAAGAAGTCGTACAAACTATATATACTTTCTGGCAAGAGATGTAGGTAGTAAATGTCAGTCAGAATTTCTGGGATAGATAAAGTTTAGTGTGAGAACAGAGAGAAGGAACAGTAGAAGGTTAAGGAATTATATATAGTTAGTCTAGTAAGTAGGTAATACAGGAAGGGAAGTAGGGTAAATCAAGAAAAAGTCTATTAAGACTGGGAGAAGGGAGTGGTAAAGAGCACTAAGATGGCGTGGACCATGGGCAGGTCCAGTTATTGGTTAGATGTCCTTTCAGACTAGACTTGAAGGAATAGTAGTGGGGTACAAGTCTGATTGATTTTGGAATGATTTGGTAACACAGTGAGAGTGCAGACTAACAAAATGTTAGATCCTTGAGGTTTGTAATAGATAGTAGATACTTCTGAGAAGAGCATAGGGCATGAGATGGAATATAGTGTTGAAGCAGTGATGATGCAGTTTGTGAAAATGAGGAGTTGTACAGTATTTTGTGTGTTAGTTGTTTAAAGGTGAGAAGGTGAGGTAGTTCAAGCCAATTTAGGGACTTGAGAACACAGCAATTGTGAGAGCAGTGAGCTTGGCCTGTGGCAAATTCAGCTATTTTATTATAACATTGGCTAAGTTTTGCTTTGACAGAAGAGTGAAGGTTGGTTAGAATAGGTGAAGCATACAGAATGGAGGGTAAGTGATAGGTGGTGGCAACGGTTATTCTTGCAGAGTTGGAGATACATTTCTTAGCCTATACATCATGCCCAATTTTTGATTAGTTTTTTTTATGTTGTTGCTGATATGCAGGTCAAATTTAAGATTGTTGTTGATAGTTACCTAACAGTTTTGTGTGTGAAACCACATTGATTGAAGTATTGTTCAGAGAAGTAATAGCAAAGTTAGAAGTATCTGGAGAAAATTGTTTTGGTAAAAATAGAAGTTTAGTTTTTGGGGGGTTAAGTAGTAGATGGTTGTTGATTAGCCAAGACTCAATGGAATTAAATGTTTTCTGAGTTAAGCTCTGTAGATGAGAAAGATTCCTCATGGAGCAGATCAATGTAGAGTCATCAGCATATTAAATTCAGGTGGATTGTTTTGTGGCAGTATTAAGACGGTTGATAAAAATGTTGATGAGGAGTGGGCCTAGTATTGAGCCTTGGGATACCCCAGTGCTGACTGGTAAGTAAGGAGAGAAGTTAGGGTTCCATTTGTCAGACTGGTATCTGTTAGAGAGATAGCTAGTGAACCACTGTAAGGATGTTTCAGTTAAACCCAGAAGAGATAGTTGGGATAAGAGCTGGGGGTGGGAGACAGTATCAAAGGCTTTGGCTAGATCTAAGAATAGAGAAAAGGCAAAGTTTCCTGAGTCATGAGTTTTGTTGACAGTGTCAGTAAAGGATAGTTGAGCAGTGATAGTGTTGTGTGCTGGTCTGAATCCATGTTGGGTGGAAGAAAGATTATTGTCAAGTAGGTATTGAAGTTGTTGTTTATGGATACATTTTTCTAAAAATGTTGATAGTGGTAAAAGAATATCAGTTGGCCTAAAGTCGAAGAAATTTCTGTGGAGGCGCCACTTTTGTTTAGGGGAAGGATGAAGGATATGTTCCACAGGGAGGGGACATAAGCTTCCCTGATACATCTATTAATGACTATGGAGACTGGGTAGGCAATTTAGTCACCTCCATTTTTAGGAATTAATTAGAAATATTGTCTGCAGAGAGCAAGCATGACTTGAGCTTGCACAGGGGGGATTTGATGAAGGAAGTGGGAACTGGTTGAAGGGAAAATGTGGAGTGATAGCTAATAGTCAGCTGAGAGAAAGTGGATTTATGCTGATCTTGTAGCTTTGCATATAATTGTTTTTATCTGCATTAACCTGTTTCCTTACAAGGTTACATAGTGCATTGAAATGCTGTAAATTATTATGAGTCTTATGTTTAGGTAAGTTGTCCAAGCTTTGTCTCTTTTTTGCATGTGTGATCTGGTACAGACAGAAAGCTGGGGAGTATAACTGGTTTTGACTATTTTCCTTCTGGTGGGAGCTAAATTGTTTAAGGTGTTTAGGAATTTAGAATTAAATTGTTCATCTGCTTCATCTAGTAGTAAGTATTTAAGGAAGGACCAGTTAATGGAGTTTAATATATTTGTAAAAGCCTGCTGGTCAAACTTGGATAGGTTTTGTATTGTCTTGTAGGTATGTTGTGTGCATGAAGGAGATATAAGGCTAGTTGTGCAGATGGGGTGGTGATCACTGACAGAGGCTGGAAGTGTTTTGGATTGAGAGAAATTGCTAGGATGGGAGACCAAAATCCAATCAATAATTGAGCCATTTTGGTTTGCGGAACTGGTAAAGGTTGGGTGAGTAATTAGTTGAGAAAATCCAGATAGGTTTATGCTATCTGTAGTGAACTGTAAGTTACGTTTCTGCCAGTCATTGCTGATACTTTCCAGAGTTAAGTTATTGCCAGAGGGATATGTATAAAGCTATAATGCAGAGACTTTTAATGTTGTTTAATTTAAGGTAGGTGATCAATAGTTCAGCTTTGTCAAAGAAGATTATGGATTGGTTGCGAGGGGTTAAGCAGATATCAGGATACATTACTACAACACTGCCTCCTTTTCTTTTAAGTTGATCAGATCTAAACATATTAAAGCCAGGAGGAAGCACTTCTGTATCTTTTACGTGCAGTTTAAGCCAGGTTTCAGCAATTACTAGTATTTCACGAGATTATGCAGTTATCCAAGCATGCAACTCAAAGGTTTTGTTGCACATGCTATGAGTGTTTACTGAGATAAATTTAAGCATACGTTGCGAACCTGGAATATGGGTTGATGATGGTAATTGAGTGATGCTGTGACCAGGATTAGGGTGGATGTCAACGCAGAGCTGGAGAAATTTCAAGATTGTACAGTAAATGTAACATCTCATTTTGGTTTGTCAGTAATTTTAATGTTAAACAGGTCTAGCTGTGGCTGAAACAGTTTAGATTTAAGGAACAATATATTGTCTGTGTGAAAGAGATGAGGAGTGATGGGTAGGGAGTAGTGATTTGTAGGAGAGCTTAGCATAAGTCAGATAAGGACTAGGTATGATGAACATGAAGAGAGGCAGAAGAGCATTAGTGATATGAGAGTAAGGAGAATCATTTTACATTAAGGATTATTAGAGAAGTAATAAGAAAACTAACTACATGGATAATTGGAGGAGAGTAGCAAAGTTTGTAGACATGAAGGAAGGGGAGCAATATGCAGATAGGATGTTAGTGTGACATTAATAGAAATATGTTGAGAGATGGAGTGCTGTTTACAAAATATTACAAATGTAATAGTTACTGTGTTAACTGTACCTTAAAAAATTCGGTTTAAGACCTAGAACCTAAAGAATACTAACTACCACTATAAAAATAGTTTGTGCTGAAGAGTTTGCCATTTATACTTCTTTCATAATCCTTACAGTTCCAGAGATATAAACATTTATTTGAAATGTGAGAACATAATTTTATTCTTTCAAAAGGCTCTGCCCACTGGAAGTTACAATGCAACCTTACAGAGCTCCATTGGAGGGAATGAGTTAAGTAGGAAAGGTGGACGCTGTGTACCTGAGGGCATGGGGAACGAAGGAGGTAAGAGGTACTATGTCAGATGTGCAGGTAGTGGTACAAAGCACTGTGTCAGATGTACAGGAAGTGGTACAAGGTACTGTGTCAGATGTACAGGAAGTAGTGCAAGGTACTGTGTCAGATGTACAGGAAATAGTGCAAGGTACTGTGTCAGATGTACAGGAAGTGGTACAAGGTACTGTCAGATGTACAGGAAGTGGTGCAAGGTACTGTGTCATATGTACAGGAAACAGTGCAAGGTACTGTGTCAGATGTACAGGAAGTGGTGCAAGGTACTGTGTCAGATGTACAGGAAGTAGTGCAAGGTACTGTGTCAGATGTACAGGAAATAGTGCAAGGTACTGTGTCAGATGTACAGGAAGTGGTACAAGGTACTGTCAGATGTACAGGAAGTGGTGCAAGGTACTGTGTCATATGTACAGGAAACAGTGCAAGGTACTGTGTCAGATGTACAGGAAGTAGTGCAAGGTACTGTGTCAGATGTACAGGAAGCAGTGTAAGGTACTGTGTCAGATGTACAGGAAGTGGTACAAGGTACTATGTCAGATGTACAGGAAACGGTGTAAGGTACTGTGTCAGATGTAGAGGAAGTAGTGCAAGGTACTGTGTCATGTACAGGAAGTGGTGCAAGGTACTGTGTCATATGTACAGGAAACAGTGCAAGGTACTGTGTCAGATGTACAGGAAGTAGTGCAACGTACTGTGTCAGATGTACAGGAAGCACTGTAAGGTACTGTGTCAGATGTACAGGAAGTGGTGCAAGGTACTGTGTTAGATGTACAGGAAGTGGTGCAAGGTACTGTGTCATATGTACAGGAAGTAGTGCAAGGTACTGTGTCAGATGTACAGGAAGCTGTGTAAGGTACTGTGTCAGATGTACAGGAAGTGGTGCAAGGTTCTGTGTCAGATGTACAGGAAGTGGTACAAGGTACTATGTCAGATGTACAGGAAACGGTGCAAGGTACTGTGTCAGATGTAGAGGAAGTAGTGCAAGGTACTTTGTCAGATGTACAGGAAGTGGTGCAAGGTACTGTGTCATATGTACAGGAAACAGTGCAAGGTACTGTGTCAGATGTACAGGAAGTAGTGTAAGGTACTGTGTAAGATGTACAAGAAGCAGTGTAAGGTACTGTGTCAGATGTACAGGAAGTGGTACAAGGTACTGTCAGATGTACAGGAAGTGGTACAAGGTACTGTGTCAGATGTACAGGAAGTGGTACAAGGCACTATGTCAGATGTACAGGAAACGGTGCAAGGTACTGTGTCAGATGTAGAGGAAGTAGTGCAAGGTACTGTGTCAGATATACAGGAAGTGGTGCAAGGTACTGTGTCATATGTACAGGAAACAGTGCAAGGTACTGTGTCATATGTACAGGAAACAGTGCAAGGTACTGTGTCAGATGTACTGGAAGTAGTGCAAGGTACTGTGTCAGATGTACAGGAAGCCGTGTAAGGTACTGTGTCAGATGTACAGGAAGTGGTGCAAGGTACTGTGTCAGATGTACAGGTAACAGTGCAAGGTACTGTGTCAGATGTACAGGAAATGGTGCAAGGTACTGTGTCAGATGTATAGGAAGTAGTGCAAGGTACTGTGTCAGATGTACAAGAAATAGTGCAAGGTACTGTGTCAGATGTACAGGAAGTGGTACAAGGTACTGTCAGATGTACAGGAAGTGGTGCAAGGTACTGTGTCATATGTACAGGAAACAGTGCAAGGTACTGTGTCAGATGTACAGGAAGTAGTGCAAGGTACTGTGTCAGATGTACAGGAAGCAGTGTAAGGTACTGTGTCAGATGTACAGGAAGTGGTACAAGGTACTATGTCAGATGTACAGGAAATGGTGTAAGGTACTCTGTCAGATGTAGAGGAAGTAGTGCAAGGTACTGTGTCATGTACAGGAAGTGGTGCAAGGTACTGTGTCATATGTACAGGAAACAGTGCAAGGTACTGTGTCAGATGTACAGGAAGTAGTGCAAGGTACTGTGTCAGATGTACAGGAAGCAGTGTAAGGTACTGTGTCAGATGTACAGGAAGTGGTGCAAGGTACTGTGTTAGATGTACAGGAAGTGGTGCAAGGTACTGCGTCATATGTACAGGAAGTAGTGCAAGGTACTGTGTCAGATGTACAGGAAGCTGTGTAAGGTACTGTGTCAGATGTACAGGAAGTGGTGCAAGGTTCTGTGTCAGATGTACAGGAAGTGGTACAAGGTACTATGTCAGATGTACAGGAAGCAGTGCAAGGTACTGTGTCAGATGTAGAGGAAGTAGTGCAAGGTACTTTGTCAGATGTACAGGAAGTGGTGCAAGGTACTGTGTCATATGTACAGGAAACAGTGCAAGGTACTGTGTCAGATGTACAGGAAGTAGTGTAAGGTACTGTGTAAGATGTACAAGAAGCAGTGTAAGGTACTGTGTCAGATGTACAGGAAGTGGTACAAGGTACTGTCAGATGTACAGGAAGTGGTACAAGGTACTGTGTCAGATGTACAGGAAGTGGTACAAGGCACTATGTCAGATGTACAGGAAACGGTGCAAGGTACTGGGTCAGATGTAGAGGAACTAGTGCAAGGTACTGTGTCAGATATACAGGAAGTGGTGCAAGGTACTGTGTCATATGTACAGGAAACAGTGCAAGGTACTGTGTCATATGTACAGGAAACAGTGCAAGGTACTGTGTCAGATGTACTGGAAGTAGTGCAAGGTACTGTGTCAGATGTACAGGAAGCCGTGTAAGGTACTGTGTCAGATGTACAGGAAGTGGTGCAAGGTACTGTGTCAGATGTACAGGTAACAGTGCAAGGTACTGTGTCAGATGTACAGGAAGTGGTGCAAGGTACTGTGTCAGATGTACAGGAAGTAGTGCAAGGTACTGTGTCAGATGTACAGGAAATAGTGCAAGGTACTGTGTCAGATGTACAGGAAGTGGTACAAGGTACTGTCAGATGTACAGGAAGTGGTGCAAGGTACTGTGTCATATGTACAGGAAACAGTGCAAGGTACTGTGTCAGATGTACAGGAAGTAGTGCAAGGTACTGTGTCAGATGTACAGGAAGCAGTGTAAGGTACTGTGTCAGATGTACAGGAAGTGGTACAAGGTACTATGTCAGATGTACAGGAAACGGTGTAAGGTACTCTGTCAGATGTAGAGGAAGTAGTGCAAGGTACTGTGTCATGTACAGGAAGTGGTGCAAGGTACTGTGTCATATGTACAGGAAACAGTGCAAGGTACTGTGTCACATGTACAGGAAGTAGTGCAAGGTACTGTGTCAGATGTACAGGAAGCAGTGTAAGGTACTGTGTCAGATGTACAGGAAGTGGTGCAAGGTACTGTGTTAGATGTACAGGAAGTGGTGCAAGGTACTGTGTCATATGTACAGGAAGTAGTGCAAGGTACTGTGTCAGATGTACAGGAAGCTGTGTAAGGTACTGTGTCAGATGTACAGGAAGTGGTGCAAGGTACTGTGTCAGATGTACAGGAAGTGGTACAAGGTACTATGTCAGATGTACAGGAAACAGTGCAAGGTACTATGTCAGATGTAGAGGAAGTAGTGCAAGGTACTTTGTCAGATGTACAGGAAGTGGTGCAAGGTACTGTGTCATATGTACAGGAAACAGTGCAAGGTACTGTGTCAGATGTACAGGAAGTAGTGTAAGGTACTGTGTAAGATGTACAAGAAGCAGTGTAAGGTACTGTGTCAGATGTACAGGAAGTGGTACAAGGTACTATCAGATGTACAGGAAGTGGTACAAGGTACTGTGTCAGATGTACATGAAGTGGTACAAGGCACTATGTCAGATGTACAGGAAAAGGTGCAAGGTACTGTGTCAGATGTAGAGGAAGTAGTACAAGGTACTGTGTCAGATGTACAGGAAGTGGTGCAAGGTACTGTGTCATATGTACAGGAAACAGTGCAAGGTACTGTGTCATATGTACAGGAAACAGTGCAAGGTACTGTGTCAGATGTACTGGAAGTAGTGCAAG
The DNA here is from genome assembly GCF_019279795.1 of Protopterus annectens. Lineage (NCBI taxonomy): Eukaryota > Metazoa > Chordata > Ceratodontiformes > Protopteridae > Protopterus > Protopterus annectens. Next base: position 1,812,045,829 of record NC_056744.1, read on the forward strand.
GTACTGTGTCAGATGTACAGGAAGCCGTGTAAGGTACTGTGTCAGATGTACAGGAAGTGGTGCAAGGTACTGTGTCAGATGTACAGGTAACAGTGCAAGGTACTGTGTCAGATGTACAGGAAGCAGTGCAAGGTACTGTGTCAGATGTACAGGAAACAGTGCCAGGTACTGTGTCAGATGTACAGGAAGTGGTACAAGGTACTGTGTCATATGTACAGGAAACAGGGCAAGGTACTGTGTCAGATGTACAGGAAGTAGTGCAAGGTACTGTGTCAGATGTACAGGAAGCAGTGCAAGGTACTGTGTCAGATGTACAGGAAGTGGTGCAAGGTACTGTGTCAGATGTACAGGAAACAGTGCAATGTGTTGTGCCAGATGTACAGGAAACAGTACAAGGTACTGTGTCAGATGTACAGGAAGTGGTACAAGGTACTGTGTCATATGTACAGGAAGTGGTGCAAGGTACTGTGTCAGATGTACAGGAAGTGGTGCAAGGTACTGTGTCAGATGTACAGGAAACAGTGCAAGGTACTGTGTCAGATGTACAGGAAACAGTGCAAGGTACTGTGTCAGATGTACAGGAAGTGGTACAAGGTACTGTGTCAGATGTACAGGAAACGGTGCAAGGTACTGTGTCAGATGTACAGGAAGCAGTGTAAGGTACTGTGTCAGATGTACAGGAAACAGTGCAATGTACTGTGTCAGATGTACAGAAAGTGGTACAAGGTACTGTGTCAGATGTACAGGAAGCAGTGCAAGGTACTGTGTCAGATGTACAGGAAACAGTGCAATGTACTGTGTCAGATGTACATGAAGTGGTACAAGGTACTGTGTCAGATGTACAGGAAATGGTGAAAGGTTCTGTGTCAGATGTACAGGACGTAGTGCAAGGTACTGTGTCAGATGTACAGGAAACGGTGCAAGGTACTGTGTCAGATGTAGAGGAAGTAGTGCAAGGTACTGTGTCAGATGTACAGGAAGTGGTGCAAGGTACTGTGTCATATGTACAGGAAACAGTGCAAGGTACTGTGTCATATGTACAGGAAACAGTGCAAGGTACTGTGTCAGATGTACTGGAAGTAGTGCAAGGTACTGTGTCAGATGTACAGGAAGCCGTGTAAGGTACTGTGTCAGATGTACAGGAAGTGGTGCAAGGTACTGTGTCAGATGTACAGGTAACAGTGCAAGGTACTGTGTCAGATGTACAGGAAGCAGTGCAAGGTACTGTGTCAGATGTACAGTAAACAGTGCCAGGTACTGTGTCAGATGTACAGGAAGTGGTACAAGGTACTGTGTCATATGTACAGGAAACAGGGCAAGATACTGTGTCAGATGTACAGGAAGTAGTGCAATGTACTGTGTCAGATGTACAGGAAGCAGTGCAAGGTACTGTGTCAGATGTACAGGAAGTGGTGCAAGGTACTGTGTCAGATGTACAGGAAAGAGTGCAATGTGCTGTGCCAGATGTACAGGAAACAGTACAAGGTACTGTGTCAGATGTACAAGAAGTGGTACAAGGTACTGTGTTATATGTACAGGAAGTGGTGCAAGGTACTGTGTCAGATTTACAGGAAGTGGTGCAAGGTACTGTGTCAGATGTACAGGAAACGGTGCAAGGTACTGTGTCAGATGTACAGGAAGCAGGCTAAGGTACTGTGTCAGATGTACAGGAAACAGTGCAATGTACTGTGTCAGATGTAAAGGAAGTAGTGCAAGGTACTTTGTCAGATGTACAGGAAGTGGTGCAAGGTACTGTGTCATATGTACAGGAAACAGTGCAAGGTACTGTGTCAGATGTACAGGAAGTAGTGTAAGGTACTATGTCAGATGTACAGGAAACGGTGCAAGGTACTGTGTCAGATGTAGAGGAAGTAGTGCAAGGTACTTTGTCAGATGTACAGGAAGTGGTGCAAGGTACTGTGTCATATGTACAGGAAACAGTGCAAGGTACTGTGTCAGATGTACAGGAAGTAGTGTAAGGTACTGTGTAAGATGTACAAGAAGCAGTGTAAGGTACTGTGTCAGATGTACAGGAAGTGGTACAAGGTACTGTCAGATGTACAGGAAGTGGTACAAGGTACTGTGTCAGATGTACAGGAAGTGGTACAAGGCACTATGTCAGATGTACAGGAAACGGTGCAAGGTACTGTGTCAGATGTAGAGGAAGTAGTGCAAGGTACTGTGTCAGATATACAGGAAGTGGTGCAAGGTACTGTGTCATATGTACAGGAAACAGTGCAAGGTACTGTGTCATATGTACAGGAAACAGTGCAAGGTACTGTGTCAGATGTACTGGAAGTAGTGCAAGGTACTGTGTCAGATGTACAGGAAGCCGTGTAAGGTACTGTGTCAGATGTACAGGAAGTGGTGCAAGGTACTGTGTCAGATGTACAGGTAACAGTGCAAGGTACTGTGTCAGATGTACAGGAAGTGGTGCAAGGTACTGTGTCAGATGTATAGGAAGTAGTGCAAGGTACTGTGTCAGATGTACAAGAAATAGTGCAAGGTACTGTGTCAGATGTAAAGGAAGTGGTACAAGGTACTGTCAGATGTACAGGAAGTGGTGCAAGGTACTGTGTCATATGTACAGGAAACAGTGCAAGGTACTGTGTCAGATGTACAGGAAGTAGTGCAAGGTACTGTGTCAGATGTACAGGAAGCAGTGTAAGGTACTGTGTCAGATGTACAGGAAGTGGTACAAGGTACTATGTCAGATGTACAGGAAACGGTGTAAGGTACTCTGTCAGATGTAGAGGAAGTAGTGCAAGGTACTGTGTCATGTACAGGAAGTGGTGCAAGGTACTGTGTCATATGTACAGGAAACAGTGCAAGGTACTGTGTCAGATGTACAGGAAGTAGTTCAAGGTACTGTGTCAGATGTACAGGAAGCAGTGTAAGGTACTGTGTCAGATGTACAGGAAGTGGTGCAAGGTACTGTGTTAGATGTACAGGAAGTGGTGCAAGGTACTGTGTCATATGTACAGGAAGTAGTGCAAGGTACTGTGTCAGATGTACAGGAAGCTGTGTAAGGTACTGTGTCAGATGTACAGGAAGTGGTGCAAGGTTCTGTGTCAGATGTACAGGAAGTGGTACAAGGTACTATGTCAGATGTACAGGAAACGGTGCAAGGTACTGTGTCAGATGTAGAGGAAGTAGTGCAAGGTACTTTGTCAGATGTACAGGAAGTGGTGCAAGGTACTGTGTCATATGTACAGGAAACAGTGCAAGGTACTGTGTCAGATGTACAGGAAGTAGTGTAAGGTACTGTGTAAGATGTACAAGAAGCAGTGTAAGGTACTGTGTCAGATGTACAGGAAGTGGTACAAGGTACTGTCAGATGTACAGGAAGTGGTACAAGGTACTGTGTCAGATGTACAGGAAGTGGTACAAGGCACTATGTCAGATGTACAGGAAACGGTGCAAGGTACTGGGTCAGATGTAGAGGAAGTAGTGCAAGGTACTGTGTCAGATATACAGGAAGTGGTGCAAGGTACTGTGTCATATGTACAGGAAACAGTGCAAGGTACTGTGTCATATGTACAGGAAACAGTGCAAGGTACTGTGTCAGATGTACTGGAAGTAGTGCAAGGTACTGTGTCAGATGTACAGGAAGCAGTGTAAGGTACTGTGTCAGATGTACAGGAAGTGGTGCAAGGTACTGTGTCAGATGTACAGGTAACAGTGCAAGGTACTGTGTCAGATGTACAGGAAGTGGTGCAAGGTACTGTGTCAGATGTACAGGAAGTAGTGCAAGGTACTGTGTCAGATGTACAGGAAATAGTGCAAGGTACTGTGTCAGATGTACAGGAAGTGGTACAAGGTACTGTCAGATGTACAGGAAGTGGTGCAAGGTACTGTGTCATATGTACAGGAAACAGTGCAAGGTACTGTGTCAGATGTACAGGAAGTAGTGCAAGGTACTGTGTCAGATGTACAGGAAGCAGTGTAAGGTACTGTGTCAGATGTACAGGAAGTGGTACAAGGTACTATGTCAGATGTACAGGAAACGGTGTAAGGTACTCTGTCAGATGTAGAGGAAGTAGTGCAAGGTACTGTGTCATGTACAGGAAGTGGTGCAAGGTACTGTGTCATATGTACAGGAAACAGTGCAAGGTACTGTGTCAGATGTACAGGAAGTAGTGCAAGGTACTGTGTCAGATGTACAGGAAGCAGTGTAAGGTACTGTGTCAGATGTACAGGAAGTGGTGCAAGGTACTGTGTTAGATGTACAGGAAGTGGTGCAAGGTACTGTGTCATATGTACAGGAAGTAGTGCAAGGTACTGTGTCAGATGTACAGGAAGCTGTGTAAGGTACTGTGTCAGATGTACAGGAAGTGGTGCAAGGTACTGTGTCAGATGTACAGGAAGTGGTACAAGGTACTATGTTTGATGTACAGGAAACAGTGCAAGGTACTATGTCAGATGTAGAGGAAGTAGTGCAAGGTACTTTGTCAGATGTACAGGAAGTGGTGCAAGGTACTGTGTCATATGTACAGGAAACAGTGCAAGGTACTGTGTCAGATGTACAGGAAGTAGTGTAAGGTACTGTGTAAGATGTACAAGAAGCAGTGTAAGGTACTGTGTCAGATGTACAGGAAGTGGTACAAGGTACTATCAGATGTACAGGAAGTGGTACAAGGTACTGTGTCAGATGTACATGAAGTGGTACAAGGCACTATGTCAGATGTACAGGAAAAGGTGCAAGGTACTGTGTCAGATGTAGAGGAAGTAGTACAAGGTACTGTGTCAGATGTACAGGAAGTGGTGCAAGGTACTGTGTCATATGTACAGGAAACAGTGCAAGGTACTGTGTCATATGTACAGGAAACAGTGCAAGGTACTGTGTCAGATGTACTGGAAGTAGTGCAAGGTACTGTGTCAGATGTACAGGAAGCCGTGTAAGGTACTGTGTCAGATGTACAGGAAGTGGTGCAAGGTACTGTGTCAGATGTACAGGTAACAGTGCAAGGTACTGTGTCAGATGTACAGGAAGCAGTGCAAGGTACTGTGTCAGATGTACAGGAAACAGTGCCAGGTACTGTGTCAGATGTACAGGAAGTGGTACAAGGTACTGTGTCATATGTACAGGAAACAGGGCAAGGTACTGTGTCAGATGTACAGGAAGTAGTGCAAGGTACTGTGTCAGATGTACAGGAAGCAGTGCAAGGTACTGTGTCAGATGTACAGGAAGTGGTGCAAGGTACTGTGTCAGATGTACAGGAAACAGTGCAATGTGCTGTGCCAGATGTACAGGAAACAGTACAAGGTACTGTGTCAGATGTACAGGAAGTGGTACAAGGTACTGTGTCATATGTACAGGAAGTGGTGCAAGGTACTGTGTCAGATGTACAGGAAGTGGTGCAAGGTACTGTGTCAGATGTACAGGAAACAGTGCAAGGTACTGTGTCAGATGTACAGGAAACAGTGCAAGGTACTGTGTCAGATGTACAGGAAGTGGTACAAGGTACTGTGTCAGATGTACAGGAAACGGTGCAAGGTACTGTGTCAGATGTACAGGAAGCAGTGTAAGGTACTGTGTCAGATGTACAGGAAAAAGTGCAAGGTACTGTGTCAGATGTACAGGAAGTGGTACAAGGTACTGTGTCAGATGTACAGGAAACGGTGCAAGGTACTGTGTCAGATGTACAGGAAGCAGTGTAAGGTACTGTGTCAGATGTACAGGAAACAGTGCAATGTACTGTGTCAGATGTACAGAAAGTGGTACAAGGTACTGTGTCAGATGTACAGGAAGCAGTGCAAGGTACTGTGTCAGATGTACAGGAAACAGTGCAATGTACTGTGTCAGATGTACATGAAGTGGTACAAGGTACTGTGTCAGATGTACAGGAAATGGTGAAAGGTTCTGTGTCAGATGTACAGGACGTAGTGCAAGGTACTGTGTCAGATGTAGAGGAAGTAGTGCAAGGTACTGTGTCAGATGTACAGGAAGTGGTGCAAGGTACTGTGTCATATGTACAGGAAACAGTGCAAGGTACTGTGTCATATGTACAGGAAACAGTGCAAGGTACTGTGTCAGATGTACTGGAAGTAGTGCAAGGTACTGTGTCAGATGTACAGGAAGCCGTGTAAGGTACTGTGTCAGATGTACAGGAAGTGGTGCAAGGTACTGTGTCAGATGTACAGGTAACAGTGCAAGGTACTGTGTCAGATGTACAGGAAGCAGTGCAAGGTACTGTGTCAGATGTACAGGAAACAGTGCCAGGTACTGTGTCAGATGTACAGGAAGTGGTACAAGGTACTGTGTCATATGTACAGGAAACAGGGCAAGATACTGTGTCAGATGTACAGGAAGTAGTGCAAGGTACTGTGTCAGATGTACAGGAAGCAGTGCAAGGTACTGTGTCAGATGTACAGGAAGTGGTGCAAGGTACTGTGTCAGATGTACAGGAAAGAGTGCAATGTGCTGTGCCAGATGTACAGGAAACAGTACAAGGTACTGTGTCAGATGTACAGGAAGTGGTACAAGGTACTGTGTTATATGTACAGGAAGTGGTGCAAGGTACTGTGTCAGATTTACAGGAAGTGGTGCAAGGTACTGTGTCAGATGTACAGGAAACGGTGCAAGGTACTGTGTCAGATGTACAGGAAGCAGGCTAAGGTACTGTGGCAGATGTACAGGAAACAGTGCAATGTACTGTGTCAGATGTACAGAAAATGGTACAAGGTACTGTGTCAGATGTACAGGAAGCAGTGCAAGGTACTGTGTCAGATGTACAGGAAACAGTGCAATGTACTGTGTCAGATGTACAGGAAGTGGTACAAGGTACTGTGTCAGATGTACAGGAAATGGTGAAAGGTTCTGTGTCAGATGTACAGGACGTAGTGCAAGGTACTGTGTCAGATGTACAGGAAACAGTGCAATGTACTGTGTCAGATGTACAGGAAGTGGTACAAGGTACTGTGTCAGATGTACAGGAAATGGTGAAAGGTTCTGTGTCAGATGTACAGGACGTAGTGCAAGGTACTGTGTCAAATGTACAGGAAGTGGTGCAAGGTACTGTGTCAGATGTACAGGAAGTAGTGCAAGGTACTGTGTCAGATGTACAGGAAATGGTGAAAGGTTCTGTGTCAGATGTACAGGACGTAGTGCAAGGTACTGTGTCAAATGTACAGGAAGTGGTGCAAGGTACTGTGTCAGATGTACAGGAAGTAGTGCAAGGTACTGTGTCAGATGTATAGAAGTGGTGCAAGGTACTGTGTCATATGTACAGGAAACAGGGCAAGGTACTGTGTCAGATGTACAGGAAGTAGTGCAAGGTACTTTGTCAGATGTACAGGAAGCAGTGCAAGGTACTGTGTCAGATGTACAGGAAGTGGTGCAAGGTACTGTGTCAGATGTACAGGAAACAGTGCAAGGTACTGTGTCAGATGTACAGAAAGTGGTAGAAGGTACTGTGTCAGATGTACAGGAAGCAGTGCAAGGTACTGTGTCAGATGTACAGGAAACAGTGCAATGTACTGTGGCAGATGTACAGGAAGTGGTACAAGGTACTGTGTCAGATGTACAGGAAACAGTGCAAGGTACTGTGTCAGATGTACAGGAAGCAGTGCAAGGTACTGTGTCAGATGTACAGGAAACAGTGCAAGGTACTGTGTCAGATGTACAGGAAGTGGTACAAGGTACTGTATCAGATGTACAGGAAACGGTGCAAGGTACTGTGTCAGATGTACAGGAAGCAGTGTAAGGTACTGTGTCAGATGTACAGGAAACAGTGCAATGTACTGTGTCAGATGTACAGAAAGTGGTACAAGGTACTGTGTCAGATGTACAGGAAGCAGTGGAAGGTACTGTGTCAGATGTACAGGAAACAGTGCAATGTACTGTGTCAGATGTACAGGAAGTGGTACAATGTACTGTGTCAGATGTACAGGAAATGGTGAAAGGTTCTGTGTCAGATGTACAGGACGTAGTGCAAGGTACTGTGTCAGATGTACAGGAAGTGGTGCAAGGTACTGTGTCAGATGTACAGGAAGTAGTGCAAGGTACTGTGTCAGATGTACAGGAAGTGGTGCAAGGTACTGTGTCATATGTACAGGAAACAGGGCAAGGTACTGTGTCAGATGTACAGGAAGTAGTGCAAGGTACTGTGTCAGATGTACAGGAAGCAGTTCAAGGTACTGTGTCAGATGTACAGGAAGTGGTGCAAGGTACTGTGTCAGATGTACAGGAAACAGTGCAAGGTACTGTGTCAGATGTACAGGAAACAGTACAAGGTACTGTGTCAGATGTACAGGAAGTGGTACAAGGTACTGTGTCAGATGTACAGGAAGTGGTGCAAGGTACTGTGTCAGATGTACAGGAAGTAGTGCAAGGTACTCTGTCATATGTACAGGAAGTGGTGCAAGGTACTGTGTCAGATGTACAGGAAGCAGTGCAAGGTACTGTGTCATATGTACAGGAGGTGGTGCAAGGTAATGTGTCATATGTACAGGAAACACTGCAAGGTACTGTGTCAGATGTACAGGAAGTGGTGCAAGGTACTGTGTCAGATGTACAGGAAGTGGTACAAGGTACTGTGTCAGATGTACAGGAAATGGTGCAAGGTACTGTGTCAGATGTACAAGAAGTAGTGCAAGGTACTGTGTCAGATGTGCAGGAAGTGGTACAAGGTACTGTGTCAGATATACGGGAAGTGGTACAGGGTACTGTGTCAGATGTACAGGAAGCGGTGCAAGGTACTGTGTCAGATGTACAGGAAGTGGTGCAAGGTACTGTGTCAGATGTACAGGAAGCAGTGCAAGGTACTGTGTGAGATGTACAAGAAATGGTGCAAGGTACTGTGTCAAATGTATAGGAAACAGTGCAAGGTACTGTGTCAGATGTACCGAAAGTGGTGCAAGGTACTGTGTCAGATGTACAGGAAGTGGTGCAAGGTACTGTGTCAGATGTGCAGGAAGTAGTGCAAGGTACTGTGTCAGATGTACAGGAAGCAGTGCAAGGTACTGTGTCATATGTACAGGAAAAAGTGCAAGGTACTGTGTCAGATATACAGGAAGTGGTGCAAGGTACTGGGTTAGATGTGCAAGAAGCAGTGCAAGGTACTGCATCAGATGTACAGGAAGTGGTGCAATGTACTGTGTCAGATGTACAGGCAGTAGTACAAGGTACTGTGTCAGATGTACAGGAAGCAGTGCAAGGTACTGTGTCATATATACAGGAAACAGTGCAAGGTACTGTGTCAGATGTACAGGAAGTGGTGCAAGGTACTGGGTTAGATGTACAGGAAACAGTGCAAGGTACTGTGTCAGATGTACAGAAAGCGATGCAAGGTACTGCGTCAGAATTTCAGAAAGTGGTACGAGGTACTGCGTCAGATGTACAGAAAATGGTGCAAGGTACTGTGTCAGATGTATCGGAAATGGTGCAAGGTACTCTGTCAGATGTACTGGAAGCATTGCCTCAGTCTTATTAAAGAAACTTTGTGAAAGTAATGAGAGCTGATATGCAAACTGCTGAATTTAAACTAGTTTCATACAGATACATGGGCTTAGAAGCTTGGTAGCTTTCAGGAGGGGCCAGGAGGCATTCTAAGAAGGTACATTAGTAGTGAAGGATACGCTCCCCATGAAAATAGTTGGAAACATGAAACATGTATGATTCAGTGCAAACCAATAAAATTGTGGCAAGAAAAAAAGAAAAGTTCTAGGACAATAGCAGAGTGGGAAAGAGACAGGATCAAAAATAAGAACAAGCTGCAGGATAAAGGAGGATAAAAGAAGATGCCTCAAAGTGTTGGAGGCATGAGGTTTAGTGGAAGACTGAAGTGTAGCAGTAACCCTGGTAAATGGAGTCTGTGAATGAGGCAAACTGTGCCAAAGGGTATGTCTGTGAATGGGGCAAACCATACCAAAGGTTACGTCTATGAATGGGCAAACTGTGAACTGCTTATCCAATCTCTCCTCCTAATCCCTTCTAACCTCCTCTGAATGATTCTTATAGTTATCTTGCAATATTTTATATGCTCTACTAATTATTCCTTTTTTTAATGGCAGCTTCTGTTCTAAGTTCTACTAAAACCTCTACCAGTGCTGGCCTTTTATTTAGGAGCCCCCTTGTTCTTTCTCTTTGCCTATACTCTGATATCAAGTCCTTGATAGGAAATGCAATCCCTAACTGGCAGTCCAAATAAATTCTTGGTGTCTTCCTATTCTGTCATGTTTCCCTCTTTAGTTATTTGCTCCCAGTATCTTGGTGCCTTTGCCAGTTTTCTCCAATAAATTCTAGCCCCCACTTACCTCTTGTTTGTATCCTTAATTGCAGTTATCCCAATTGCCAGAATCTCCTTTCTCCATTCCCATGTTCATAGCTTCATAGGTGTGTACTAGGCTAGTGGCTGTGGGGCCTTTACAAGCCTAGCCCATAGGATTACCCTGTTATCGTGCCACCTGACCTTAGTTCCCAGTGCCTCTGTCGAGTAGAGCTACTGGAGTGATTCCTGGGGTGAACTTTCTATTTCCCATCCACTCATCAAGATTTCTCTTGAAGAGGGCCAGTGAGGTGCTCTGCTTGACATGTATGGGAAGTCTATTCCATAGCATGGGCAGTCTCTGGGTTATGAACCTGTCCCTCCAGCATGTTCTGTTGATTGTGGTAGTGAGGTTTAGGTCTTTGGAGCATGTGGTGTGGAGGGATTGGAATATCTTTTGATGTAGCATTTCTAACAGAGCTGGGTCAGACATGGCTTTGTAAGTCAAACAAAGATTGCCTCTAAGTAGGCGATATCAGACAGAGAATAGTTGGAGTTTTTTGAGTCTGTCCATATAGGACAAGTGTTTAAGGCCTAGGTCCTCTTTGCGAGGTACTTTTGTGGCCTCTCTAGTTGTTGCAGGTGTCTAGTGAGGTACATGCCAAATGGAGCATTGTACTCGGTGATTGGCCTAATGAGGGAAGAGTAGAGGGAGACAATGACCTTCTTTCTCCCTGGATGTAAAACCCATAGTAATAAGATGTGCCACATAGAAGGACTTTCTGACCACAGTGGCAATGTGGTGGTCAAAAGAGAGATTATCAACCTGTGTTCCCAGATCTTTTATAACTCCTTCTGTGTTCAGTGGACTACCATTGATGTGGTAATTCATGGGAACCGGGTTTTTCCCAAAGGGGACGACGACACATTTTTTCACATTGAACTTAAGGCCACGGTTCTGACACCAGTCATTGGTCTCAGTGGGGCCTTTTTGTAGAATGTCAACATCACTTGATGAGTTAATAATAGCTGATGAAAGAACACAAAACCGAAAACTGACTTCTTCAGATATAAACAACATTATATTATTATATAACACAACGTAATTACAACTTCACATAGCAAATGCTTTTAACAGAGTGTAACATCTAGAATGGTCACAGGATGTCACTATATACAACTTCACAAGTTGTAACTACAGAGGGATAAAATTAATCAGTCACAGCATGACGTTATGGGAAAGAGTAGTGATCAGCAGTATGGTTCATGACAGGAAAGAGCACTACAGATGCAATGTTTGCTCTGAGAATGTTGATGGAGAAGTACAGAGAAGGTCAGAAGCAGTTGCATTGTGTCTTTGTGGACTTAAGAGAAAGCATATGACAGGGTGCCTAGAGAGGAGTTGGGGTATTGTATGAGGACGTCAGGAGTGGCAGAGAAGTATATAAGAGGGGTACAGGATATGTACAAGGGTAGTGTGAAAGTGGCGAGGTCTGCGGTAGGAGTGACAGATGCATTTAAGGTGGAGGTTGGATTACATCAAGGATGAGCTCTGAGCCCTTTCTTATTTGCAATGGTAATGGACAGGTTGACAGACAAGATCAGCCAGAAACCCCCATGGACTATGATGTTTGCAGATGACATTGTGATCTGTAGTAACAGTAGAGAAAAGGTTGAGGAGACCCTAGAGAGGTGGAGATATGCTCTAGAGAGAAGAGGAATGAAGGTTAGCAGGACTACATCAGAATATATGTGTGTGAATGAGAGGGAGGATAGAGGAATGGTCAGGATGCAAGGAGTAGAGGTGGCGAAGGTGGATGTGTTTAAATACTTGGGATCAACCATTCAGAGTAATGGTGAGTGTGGAAGAGAGATGAAGAACAGAGTACAGGCAGGATGGAGTGGGTGGAGAAGAGTGTCAGGAGTGATTTGTGACAGACTGGTACCTGTAAGAGTGAAAGGAAAGGTCTTCAAGATGGTACTGAGACCAGCTATGTTGTATGGGTTGGAGACGGTGACATTGACAAAAAGGCAGGAGTCAGAGCTGGAAGTGGCAGAGTTAAAGATGTTAAGATTTGCATTTGGTGTGATGAGGATGGACAGGATTAGGACTCAATATATTAGAAGGTCATCTCAGGTTGGACGGTTTGGAGACAAAGCCAGAGAGGCAAGATTGCTCTGGTATGGACATGTACTAAGGAGAGATTCTGGGTATATTGGAAAAAGGATGCTAAGGATGGAGCTGCCAGGTAAGAGGAAAAGAGGAAGGCCTAAGATAAGATTTATGGATGTGGTCAGAGAGGAAATGCAGGCGGTTGGTGTGACAGAGCAAGCTGCAGAGGACAGGAAGAAATGGAAACAGATGATCCATTGTGGCAACCCCTAATGGGAACAGCTGAAAGAAGTCAGATACAAAATAATATTATCTGCAAATAAAACCAGATTTTGTTGACTACAATTATATCAATGAATTTTCTTTGTCAATGGTTCTAAATATAATGCAAATAATATAGGAAAAGAGGATACCCCTGCCTGGTCCCTCTGCTTAAGCAGAAATTATCATAGAGGACCCCACCCACTTTAATTTTCACCTCTGATCCCTCATAGAGTATCCTAATCAACCATATAATTTTTTTTCAGGAAATGCAAGTGCTTCCATTGCCCTGCTCATAAAGTCCCAGCTTACTCTGTCAAATGCTTTCTCTGCATCAAGACCCTCAAACAAAAAAAAAACAAGTTATGTCTTATCATAACATTCCATCTGTGTTGTTGATCTTCGTTCATTCATTACTGATGGGTAGTCGGTTCCGATATTGTAACCGAGCCAGCCATTTACCAAGCTCGTGCCAGCCACAAACTCTCAACCTAAAATCTTACCCAGAAGGCCCCTCTCCCTGTTACCTCAGATTGAGTTTGCAAGTCGAAAAAAGCAGCAGAGGCTACCTCTGGTCAAAAGACCTACAGAAGCAGGATGATGAGATCCATTATAAGTCTTGGGGGGGGGGGCCGTAATGACTGAACGAAGATCAACAGCACAGATGGAACATTATGATAAGACATAACTTCTTTATCTGATGTTGTTAATCTTTGTTCAGTCCTTACTGATGGGACAGACTCCCTAGCTACCTTTATTTCTGGGAGGCTCTTCCCGAGCACCACTGAACCAAAAGAGGCTCTCTGTCTGGAAACCAAATCCAACTTGTAATGATTGATGAAGGTATTAGGTGTAGCCCAAGCTGCAGCTACATAAAAGTCATTCAAAGTAGCTCTGGCATGAAAGGCAGCAGGGTTTACTTCTGTCTCTGTAGAATAAGCCCTTACAGATGTAGTTAAAGGGATGGTGGGTATATTCTCTTTCCTCTTTTTTTTTGAAAATAAATGTTTCACAGTTTTTCAACTATTTAGCTAGTGTGACGTAAAGAACAGTACACTGTATTCTAGGTTCCAGAAAGGCCAAGATAACAGATCTGATTTGCGAGAAAATGTAGTTGTGTTCAGATAAGAAGACGTATTTGTCTGTGAAAGACTAGGGTATGTGGGCAATACTCTTCTCTGTTTAAATGATTGGGGAAGAAACTGACGAATCAATAGTTAGGTTAACGACATTTCAGCATTCACCTTTGGCAGAAGGGAAGGATTTGTTGTCAGTGATACTCTGTTTACTGCAAAATGAAGTAAGGACATTTGATGCACAAAGCTTACGGTTCAGAAACACATCTGGTAGAAGTAATGGCGACCAGAGACAAGTGTTCCATGATGGAAACTTAGGTCGCAAAAGGAGGTTGATTGACAAGGAGACGTTGTCAGGGTTTGCAGAACTAACAACAGGTCCCCAGGCTGTGTTGATTCTCTGAATGGTGTTTTCAAATGAATCACACCTTTTAGGAAAGTCTTACCTAACTTGTGAGCCATAACAGTGGAATTTTGGTAACTATTTTGAGGTTAACATATAACAGATGGGTAAACTCAAGAGTAGAAGCTGATAGCACAGGTAGTAAAAGCTTTGAAAGTTATTCCAGTACAACAAGCAAGTGCTGAGAAGGGTTGTGTTTGTCTTTCCTTTAACCATATAGTAAATTATTCCACTACTGAGGAATGTACTTTGGTGAAGCTATTATGAGAAAGAATAATTATGTCACGCACTGGTGAAGAAAAGGTCATTCTGCCTGACAATCACTGAAAATGAAGGAGAGAAATAGTGAGCTGCAGGCTGGTTAAGCAGGGATGAAACCAATTTGGCTAAAAAGGAAAACAACTCTGGAGTTGGACTGAGAAACTCCTGTGGATCTAGCAGGTAAGACCATAGAAAGAGAAACAAAATTTGAGTAGACAAATGTGGTGGAAAGAGAATCATTTTATTATATCTTTAAATTGCTGCATTCTTCAGGAAGTGCGCTATAGGAAGAAGAGGAAATATATAATGCAGATCTGATGGTCAATCATGAGCTAGAACATCCCTGGGTGCATTCATGTAGGTTAGGAAAAAAGGGGGAGGTAGCAGGGGGGGAACCCAGTGGCAGAAGATCTCCGCTGGTATTATAAGATTCAGAGACCACTCGTTAGGAGAATACTGGTTTTGCACTTTGTTGATCCAGCCAACTTCCGACATGTTGTGTGATTGTATTGTAATAGTCCTGATGGAAAGGAGAGAAAGAGAGGAATGCCTGCCATGCTAGAAACATTGTCTCCAGCTCTAAAACATAGATATAGAGAAGATTTGGAAAGAACCTGCTCAGTGTTTGCTGTCACATTGGAAATCCCGTGGAAGTGCATTGGTGGCAGAAATGGTTGGTAGCCATTGCTTGTTATCAACTTGTTATGGCCTGCTGACAAAGTGGGCCGTTTTAGTTTTGACCCCGTGTCTTGGACAGTATTTCCCTGAAAAAAGGATCCCACAGCTCATCAGGGAGGCATCCTTGGTTACTGAAGCCTTGATGATGGAATGAGAGATCTAAAGGTATGTGAAGAATGGAAAGGGATTCTTAATTGCTGTACTGATTAAGGTGTTTTACAGCAAATACAAGGGAATTGCAGAAAGGAAAAAAGGGGGTATTAAAATCTGGGTTGCAATTGAGTGAAAAGAAATAAAAATGTTAATGGAACCACACCCTATGCTCCACCCTCTTAAGAGAGGACAAAAGGCCTAGAGAGGAGGGGAAGGGTAGCCATTTTGATTCACCTAGCCAGAAAAGCTTAGGTTCACTAATTCTAGGGAGGATTCATAGGTAGTTCTGAGGGGGATACAGAACGTTTTAGTGTGGAGTCTCATGACTATGTCTGCATGCGCAGCTATAAAAATTTCCTAGTTGAAGTGTAAGAATAATACTTTGAGAAAGGGAAGTGAAGTAAAAGGTAAGTGCCCATGTAGTCAGAAAGGACTATGTTATGTAAAGGAAGTTGTTGTTAGAATTAATTGTAAAAGGAAAATAAAAATTGTCTGACTGTAGTGATTACAAGGAATTTTCTTTAACAGATAATCGAAGATTGAGGTCTCGATTCCTTAGGGTACTCAGAGGAAGCCGATGGAAGAGCCTTGGAGCACTTTTCATGGGGAGACTCCACCATGCTCCTCTTGCCCATACGCTGCTTTCTCAGATGGAGATGAAGGTCTGCATATCCGGAGTCTAAAGAGGTAAGGAAGTCTTCAGGGTTGAGGACAACCTCGGAACAGGAGTTATAGCTAGAGGACTTAAGCATTATATTTATTTATTTATGTATGTATTTATAATAAAGAGTTTGAAGGAATTCATATGTTGTAGAATTTTGTTATCCTATATTAAAGAAAGATTATGTTGAGTGTTGTGAGACACTCTAAATAATGGTTTTAAAGAATATGAAAATGTAATTAGCTACACAAAGAGAAGGGGTGTGTAGTGGGATTTGTAGCAAAAACTAGCACAAGAAAAATTGCAAAATAGTTCCACAACAAAAACATTTTGTGTAACCGAAAAAGGCGATCAAGGTTTGTAAAAATAAAAACTGGAAAGTGCCTAGGTAAACGGAGCTAAGATCTTCGCTCCAGTTATACCATAAATGCTTAATGAAAAGGGGAGTACTGAGGTTTTCCGGATCAGGAAGGTCGGTTCTGATCTCAAATTTTAATTACTGTAGCAATTAAGGTATCTACATTGAAAGGGGGGGTAGTACGCCTAGAACGTTGTCTCCATGCACAATGTTCAGTGGTGCGCAGAATGTAGTAAAAAACATCAACAGGAGTCCGCACTGAAAAACGGTGATTGGTGCCGAAGATATTTTCTGCTCCAAGCAGGATTAACACTACGGTGAGAGTAAGTACTGAAAAGTGGAATGCCATAGACGTTTGCACCACAAAGGTTGATCAGTTCCATGTCTGCACCAAAAGGAGGTCAAGTTATAGTGGATTAGGTACTGAAGCTGTTACAAAGGTAGACTTTGCAGCGATTGTAGCGCATGGTATGCTGAGTGTCGGTACTGAGACTGGTACCTGTGAGGAATCTGCACTGAAAAAGGGGTGGGTCGGTGCTGGAGACCTTATCTGTGCCAATAGAAGTCAATACTCTACTATGTGTTGGTCCCAAAACTGGTACCTATGAGGAATCTGCACTGAAAAAGAAAAGGTGGGTTGTTGCCGAAGATCCTATCTGCACTGAATATCCTGTCTGTGCTGATGAAAGTCAATACCATGCTAAGTGATGGTACCAAAAGTTGGTACCTATGAGTAATCTGTACCGAAAAGGAAGGATCAGTGCTAAAGACTCTGCCTGCGCTGATAGGAAGTTAATACTATGCTGAGTGTTGGTACCAAAAACTGGTACCTATGAGAAATCTACACCTAAAAAGAAGGGTCGGTGCCGAAAACTGTCTGCTCCGATAGAAGTTGATACCATGGTGAGTGTTGGTATGAAAAATTGGTACCCATGAGGAGTCTGCACCAAAAAAAGGAGGGTCAGCACCAAAGAATCTGTCTCGGTGCCAAAGACCCTGTGTGCACCGATAGGAGTCAATAGAATGTTGACTGTTGGCATCAAAAAACTTGTACTAATGAGGAATCTGCACCGAAAAAGGAGGGTCAGTGCCAAAGACCCTGTCTGTGCCGATAGGAGTCAATAGAATGTTGACTGTTGGCATCAAAAACTGGTACTAATGCAGAATCTGCACCAAAAAAGGAGGATCAGTGCCCAAGAGTTCATACCATGCTGAGTGTCAGTACCGAAGTAGATTCCAGGGGAAATGTCTGCACTGAAAGTGAAAAACAGTGCTGAGATCATAATGTGCATCGACTGGGAAATGGTCGATGCTGAGCTGCATGTCTGTACCAAAAGTGGTACTTCTATGGTGTCTGTACTGAAGAAGGTGAATGAAGACCTTTTAGTACCAACAACATCGGTGCCATCACGATTTTCAATGTTCAGGAACTGAACCAAGAAACGCTTGGTTCCAACAAAATCTGTACCATACTAAGAGTCAATTCTGGTACAATATACATTATAGTTTGTCACATGTCTGCTCCTAGGGTCTTCAGTGGGAGATGATTGAGGAGACTGGGGCTAGTTTCTATAGTATATATTTTTCTGGGAAAAGGAGGGGTTGAAGCCTCTGACCCATAAAGCCCCTTGTACAGTTAGAAGGGTATTCCATATTTCACATGTTGAGAGAAACAAACCCAAAAGGAGTGCAGATAGGAATAAACATCTGATTCAGCCTTGTATTCTAAATCCACTTGAAGGTTAGAGTTCCTACACATCTGCCATGGTAAGGCAGAAAACAGAAAGATGATGGAAAAAGTCGTTGGTCAGGAGAGAAAATACCAATGAAGGTAAGGAGCTATCTTAAAAGATAAGAAGGAATCAAAGAAAAAGTATTAACTATGCGATAGAGTAAGAATAATAACAACGTAATGAAACGATAAAGTAAAACTTTATAGAAAAGTAAAATAAAGTAAATAGCCCAAGAGCAGTGGCTAGATGTAGCTGACTGGCGACGTGTCAAACGAGATCTGAGGTAACAGGGAGAGGGGCCTTTTGGGAAAGATTTTAGCTTGAGAGTTTGTGGCTGGTGTGAGCTTGGTAAATGGCTGGCTCAGTTTGGATATTGAAACCAACTACCCATCTGTAAGGACTGAATGTAGATTAGCAATATCAAATTGGTATTTTCTTATATCCTGCTTCCCTCTGGATCATCAGTGTTCTGTTAATATTATCAAATGTTTGCTTCCCCTCCACAAAACCACACTAATCCATATCTATCAGTTTTGTCATTACATTTGCCATTCTTTTAGCCATTATAGACATGAACAGTTTACAATCACTGTTTAGTATTGAACTGGGCCTGTATGAAGCCTGATCTGATGGATCTTTACCCTCTTTAGGTATTACAGCTACCACCAATTTCTTCCAGGACAGTGGTACTTCTCCTTCTCTTAAGATACTGCTAAACAAAACCTTCCAGATCTTTATCAGTTTTCCTTCCTAGCTTCCAAACTTCCACAGGAATACCACCTATTCCTGAGTACTTTTCTGTAGATTGGTTTTACATCACAATTTTTATCTCATCTCCTCCTATTCTGTTAGCAATTGAGCCTCATCTGGTTCTAACTTTAGCATATTTAATTCTTCCATAAACATTTCAGTTTGTATCTTTTCTTGATTTTCATATTTCTCTGCTTTATAGTGACTCTCATAGAATTTCCAAAATATTTCTAATACCTCTACAGGATCTCTTGTTACCCTCTTTGTTATAAACTCCCTAGGTTTGGCAACAGCCCTTTCTAATTTCTGATGCCTGAGTTGCTGTGCTAAAAGTTTTTGTGCTCTATTGTTATTATCAAAAAACAGTTGCTTAACAGCAATCTTTCTAAGATCGTGCATATTATTGCGGTAATCCCTCATTTTCTGCCTAGCATTCTGCAGGTGCTCCTCTTCTTGTTCTGTGAGATTCCCCATATTTAGCTTTAACATTTGTCAATCCCTCTAAATAATTCTTGTTACTTATTAACCATAGCCCCCTTTCTTTTATTTCCACCATATTTATAAACTCCACCTTAATTTTATCCCACTCCTTAGCTATATTTTCAGAAGAAATGTCTATCCTCACTAACAGCTCCTGAATAATCCACTACCCACTCCCTAATTCCTCTCTTTTCAACAGATAGGTGGGAAAGCACCAATGTCTCATTTTTATTTAATTACCCCGTGTTTCTATTTTAGCTATTATTGGTGCATGATCTGAAATAGTTATTGGGTGGGTATCAAGACTTTCAGTTAAATGCATATGTTCCTCTGAAATTTCAATTCTGTCTAGCCTAGCCCAGTTTTTATATCTTGGGGAATACTATGTAAATTCACTCCAAACTCCTATTACTGAATTCACATCTTCTTTGTCAAATATTTTCATGAATTTCTTCAAAAATCTACCCTTTTATTTTCCCTTCTGGGCCCCCCAGACATATCTTCACTGCTGCAAATCAAATTCCAGTCCCCACCTATAAGTAATATTCTTTGCTGAAAACTGATTATTTCTCCCAGAATTTTCTTAAGCTCCATTATAGCAGTTTTAGGTGGAATGCAAATACATGCCAGTGTAATCCTCCTCCCTTACCAGTAGCCCCTTAGTACTACATATCTGCCATTATCTTTTTTTATCTTCTTCTATCACTATTGGAGCTCCTCTTGCATTTAATATCAGTACTCTTTTCCTTTGTCCTAGGTATTCCCTGAAAACCTTTCTTTGTCAAATTCACATGTTCAGTTCTCTCTACGTGTGTCTCCTGTAACACAGCTATTTGTACTCTACACTTTTTAATATAGTTCACTACTCTTTATCGTTTGTATTTATCTGTGAGGCCATTTACATTTAAAGACATTAAAGAAGGCATCATTGTATTACAAAGTTGTTATTCCCACCTTTTTATGTATAACACATTTTTTGTTAAATGTCTAGTTCCAGCCTTTGTGTTACATGCATACACTGTTTGTCAGGTTGAACTTTTATACAGTCATTTATTGTCATATACATTTAAGCCTATATCACATCTAATAAAGCTTTTTCATTTGAAAGCCCTCAAAAAATAAAAAACACCACCAGTACCCCCTAAGACATATTACCTTAATACTAACACAGAAAACTATATACACCTTCAAATATTGAAGTTTTTACCCTCCTAATAGGGACAAAAGTCCCAAACTGACATCCACACTTACAGACAACATAAAAGAAAGGTCAACCATACTAAGAAGCATGGTGCAGCCTGTGCTTCTACTAAGTGCTGATTGGTTTTGTCTTATCATTACAGCTCTCACAGCTGGTAAAACCCCTGAATGTTTTCAGACAGCATTACCTACCTTGGGGAAACCCCTGAATGCTTTTAAATAACATTATCTCCTAGCCAATTTCTCTTTTCTTTTCTTTTCTTTTTTTCCTCAGCCAACTACTCTCCACCAGACTGTAGCCAGTTTCTCTTTATCAGATTGTCCCCATGGAGATGTGAGAACCAGACAGCCAGTTTCTCTTTATCAGACTGCTTACATACTATTGTTATAGAACATACATGTCCATCCATCCATCTTCAACCCCTTTTTCCCATTTTTTGCACATGGGGTTGGGGTGTCACTTCAACAATGACAATCATCTCAAGCTAAGGTTTACACCGACGGGTGGCTTACTAGAAAAAAGCGTCATAATATTCAATGTTTTTCATTTACTTACTCTTTCCCTTAAAACTTGTTACTAAATCAATCTAAGGTCTTTAATCTAGTTATTTCCCCATACAAGAATGAGAAAAAGCACATTAATTTTTCTTTTATCATGCTTTTCAACCAGGCTTGTCTTTTTATACATTGCAGTCCCTACAGTTCTTAAAACTGAACAAGAAGAGAGAGAAGAAGGGAGAAAGAAAAGAAAAAAAAGAACAGTAGCACATGTTTACAATCCACATTACACTTAAAAATAACTGAAAAAAACTTTATAACATGTAAAGAAAATCACATGCCACAAAATCAGTAGTATTTAAGAAAAAAAGCTTTACTTATATTTAACTTTCTCCCTACTCTTCCCCTCCCCAGAGCACTTTTCCAAACATTAATGACATGAAGTAGGGCATACGATTTAGAGTCCACCACAAGTCCAACAAAATTTGAAAAACTCCAATATTTCCAGATTTTCTTGTTCTGTCATATTTCACAAATATAATTATTGCATTTTAATACCATATTAAGTTAATGGTTTTATTAAAGTTCATCTATGAAATCGTGCCTCTGCTTCATTTCCAAAGTACTTTTGATTCTTCTAGTCAACTCTTGTGCTCCCTTCCTTCTCTCCAACATTTTCCCTTGAACATTTTGAAAAGGTTTCACAGGTACAGTCCTTCCATGGTCCTTATTACCAGAAGAACAAGAAGCAGAACCTCCTTCCATTTCACAGCTTATTTTTGTTGGACAAACTTTTGTATTTCCTCCTTAGCATGTAATTCATCAGAAAATGATTTTGTCCCTCCAGAGAAGAATACCTTGAAAACAGCTGGGTACAGCAGTTTGAATCTCACACCTGCATCTCAACCTTCCCTAAATAGTGGAATCAATTTGCTCCTCTTCTGTCTGGTGTAAAATGAGTAATCATTCTCCACAAATACTCTGCTATCTCCAACTTTTAGCACTCTCCACTTCTGCCACAACTTTGACAGAATCAACTCCTTCTGATAGGATTGTATCCTTACAATTAAAAGTCAAGGTTGCTTAATTATAGTCAGGTTTGGAGCATACACACAATGTGCCCTTTCAACTAACAATGCCTGCTGTGGAATACAAGTCCAGTTGCTAATGCAGTTTGTTCCTTCCTGCTTCTCTGGTATAGCTGAAAATCTCGGGTTTTCCATGTGTGCTCTGTCAACTAATTCTATTATTTTTTGAAACATCTCTTCTTAAGCAGTCTGATATTCAGCCAGCCTTTTCTTTATTTCAACCTCTGATTTTTGCAGCCTTATCATCTCATCTGAATATATGTGTAAAGCTTCTTCCATTTATTTAACCTTTTGTTGTTCATATTGATATACTCCATCAGTGTTTTGTTTATTTTAACCATGTCCATATGCAGTTCTCATTTCTTCCTGTAGGTTATTGGAACTCATGTCTGAAGGTTGTATTGATTTTTGTTGAATAGCTGTAGACCTTTCATCAGTCAGTGTTTCTTCCTCACTTTTTGTAGCTGATTCTTTTTCCAGGTCTTTTTTTATTCCTGGCATCAAGGCAGTGCACTTACTAGCCAGTTACTGAAATTTACCCATAAACGCAAGTCTACTGGCCTTCTCTGCTGAGTTTCTGTTTTCACACTGGGAGAGCTGGAAATAAGCTGTTACTCAATGTGCAGCCATCTTGGAAGTCCAACTATGTAGAATTTGTGATAGAAAAAGATACAGTTCAAAGCTGTATGCTAGGAAAGTAACTGTGATCAAAAAGAGTTATGGAGTTTGAAACTCAAATGTCTGCCATTATTTTCTCACTTCAGTCCTCAATAGTTAGCCAGTAATTTGCAAGAAAAACAAATTTAGGAGAAATGAAACAATAATATGGGGCAAAAATCTGGACATTCTGTAAAAATCTGGACAGCTAAGAGGTATGATTAGGGATAGATTTTAAATATTGCTCTTTTTAACTACGAAAGTTGCTGGAATAACAGGATTTGTGCTAGAATGCACTTTCTGAAGAACATAATGACTTCAGTCCTCTGTGATTTGCCAGAAAACCACAAATTTTATGAGAAACAGACCAAAACTATGAGACTAAATCTGGACAGATGAAAGGTATGTTAAACACACATGCAGTACACACACACACACACACACACACACACACACACACACGCACACACACGCACACACATGCACACACACGCACGCACACACACACACACACACACACACACACACACACACACACACACACACACACACACACACACACACACACACACACACACACACACACACACACACACACACCTACCTATCTTCTCACACATATGAACACAATCTTTCATACAACAAACAGCTACTTTACATTCCACACACATAGACACATACACACACACACACACACACACACACACACACACACACACACACACACACACACACACCTGCTCTCTCACACATAACACACACACACACACATTTTATTTGTCATTCACACAGAACAGCTAGTTCATTACAGGGTGGGTGGCCTAATGGTTAAGGTGTTTGCCTTACAAACACAAGGTGCAAGGTTTGAGTCTCACAAGGGATAATTGGCTAGGCTTAAAATGGCTCGCAAGGGCAGTTAGCTTAGTATGAACCTATGAGCCTATATTGTTGTTGGGAGGTGGCCTAATGGTTAAGGTGTTTGCCTTACAAACAAAAGGTACAGGGGTTGAATCTCACATGGGATAATTGGCTAGGCTTAAAATGGCTCGCAAGGGCAGTTAGCCTAGAACTAACCTATGAACATACATACATGTGCACACTTCACCTACCTGCCAATTTCGCACTTACCCGCTCCTAACTCCGTCCTTCGTCCACTCATCATGTCATCATATCATGCTCACATTTCCCTTGGTCTTCTTTCGCTGTTCCGCAAATCTCCCTCTCGGTGTGAACCTACTGTCGTCGTCGTAGTGTCTCTCTTTCTCGTGTGTCGTGAATGTCCCCGGTTTGTCTCTCAGTAAGACGTGCACACACATACATGCTCTCACTCATCCAGAAACAAACAGAACCTCTACAATAAATCATATAATTGTACACACACACACACACACACACACACACACACACACACACACACACACACACACTTTATATCTCAGTCAAACAGAATGGCTAGTTCAGCTTACACACACACACACACACACACACACACACACACACACACACACACACACACACACATACACACACACACTTTCTCACTCATACAGAAAAGAACGGAACCTGTAGAATAAATAACATAAGTGTATATGCGCACACACACACACACACACACACACACACACACACACACACACACACACACACACTTTCTCACTCATACAGAAACAAAGGGAACCTGTAGAATAAATAACATAAATTAAGTGTGTGTATATATATATATATATACACACACAAACACACACACACACAAACCATTCATTTTACGTACTTACCTTCTGTCTCAATGAAATGTCTATTTTAAATTGCGCGAGTGAAAAATATACTTACACCTGCATTAGCGTGCATACGATGAACACATGACTGTCCTTAAAGGAGAAGATGCTACTTTAGCTTTTTCTCCTAGATCCTAGTGCCTGCCTTATGCTACCCCATCCATGCAAACACTGTACTGAAATACGTACAGTTAGTATGCCTCCCGACATCCCTGTCACCATGCCATTCCTAACAGTAACCTATCCAATACGCCGATGACTCGACAATAATCTGTTCTGCTACCTCTACTTCCTCTTTAGCAAAACTAACCCAGAATGCCTTCACAGCTACTGAACAATGAATGCTGGATAACCACTTGGCACTCAGTGCAACCAAGACTAAGCTAATGTTATTTACCCCATCTAGAGCCATCACCCCCGACAAAACCTCATTCTTAATCGCTAGCCAAACTAATACTCTCCTCGAAATAGTCCCCACTGCTAAACTGCTAGGAGTCCTTATTGACAATCAACTAAAGTTTGATAGCCACATTCATGCAAATATCAAAAAAACACATAAGAAACTAGGCTTACTCTATCGCCACAGCCGCTATATCTCTCCTTCCTCCAGGCTTGCTCTAGCTACTACATACCTTATCCCTTCCCTCCTTTATGGCGCATCTATCCTCACTAGCCTAAAATCTTCCCTTAAGTCTAAACTCGCATCCTGCTATTACAAACTTTCAAAGTTTGCAACTGGCCAAAGATCATCTACCCATCACTGTATTTCCCTACATCAACTGAACTGGCTTGAGCTACCTAACTATCTCACCTATAATCAACTAATCCAAGCTCACAAAATTATCTTTAGCCCCTCTCTTTGCCCTTCCCTTGCCTCTACATTTCAAATGCATCAACCTAACAGATGTCTAAGGTCTAAATCACAAAACCTAATAGAATTGCATAAACCTGCCCATCCACCTGGAAAACATCTTTTATCCTTTTCTCTAGGGCAACACTGGAACTCTCTCCCACCTCTCATCCGTACCACTGACAGTCCCTCTGCCTTCAAATCCTTACTGCACTCATACCTCTCTTCACAGAGGGAATGCTCTTGTTCCCATCCTACATAGCTTCCCTTAACTTACTCTCTCTCTCCATAAGCTGTCTCTCCACAGCTACTGCATTCTGTCAACTCCTAGAATTTCTATCAGCTCTAGCTAAAAAAAAAAACTGTATTTTTGCTTCTAAAAATGTTATCTTGCATTGTATCAATTGTATATATTGTATTACTATTTTGTATTTTGCATTCTGTGTATTACTATTATGTATTTGTTTTTATTCCTTTCATTTACTTTGATTCTCTGTATTATTCTGGAGCTTTTCTCCCCTGGACTCCATTGAAAATGGGCTCTTCATGGCCCAATGGACTATCCTGGCAAACAAACTGCAAATAAATAAATACAAATAAAATAAGGGTGAGCATGTGATTGTTAATGAGAGTATTTTTTATAGTATTTGTTTCTGAAGAAGTCTTTGTTATAAACTGGATGAAAGTGCTAAAACCTATCAAATTTTGATTGTTTGGTCTTGAAGTGGTTAGTGGAGTTTGTGCTGCTTCTGTTTACCATTGCCTATTGTGATGGAAAATGTAAAACAAAAGCCCACACATCAGGATATTAAACAGAAGCACACACATCAGGATGAAAAAGTACAGTTTTGTACCTACCATAAATGTAGATGTTCGAGGATCCACATTGCTGCAGTCCTAACTATTGGGTAGTCCGCTGTCCAGTCGGCCCGAATACCAAAGTATATGGCTGATGTCGGTCACGTCGCATTAGACTGACGTCAGTACGTCAGGGTACTAATGCGCATGACCAACGTCATATCCTCAGTCTTTTCTTGCCCCAGATGTCAGAAGACCCTAAAAAGACAAGGCCAAAACCAAAACATACCAAACATACCTGCACCAAAAATATATACAATATATACAAAGGTACCAGAATATAATCTCACCTACACAACCACCCCTAAACACAGAGGGGAAGGAGGGTAAATTGGACTGCAGCAATGTGGATCCTCGAACATCTACATTTATGGTAGGTACAAAACTGTACTATGTTCTTCATTCCACATTGCTGCAGTCCTAACTATTGGGTAGAATCCCAAAGCAGAGGTAAGGGAGGCTGGCAAATCATAAGGAAGCAGGAGCTGATAACATGCCTTGCAAAATAGCTGTGGCAAAACCAGCCCTAGACTTAGAGTAGAGAGGAAGGTGGTAATGCTTAGAGAAAGTATGCACTGAACTCCAAGTAGCTGCCTCCAAAATATCCTTAGTTGCCACCCCCCTTAGAAATGCTGTTGAAGTGGCAGTAGCCCTAGTGGAATGAGGCCTAATCCCAGCTGGAATCTCTTTCCATGATGGGAATAACAAAATGCAATGCAAAACCCAATCCACCTAGAAATAGTTTGTTTTGACACAGGCTTGCCATGCGAACTCAAAGCAAAAGAAACAAACAACTGCTGAGACTGCCTAAAATCCTTAGTCCTGCTTAAATAATAACGCAATTGCTTGTGTACATCTAAAGTGTGCAAAATCTTTTCCCCCTTATTTTGGGGATCTGCATAGAAAGTAGGCAAATGAATAGTTTGGTTTAAAGCCACACTAGAAACCACCTTAGGCATAAAGGAAGGATTAGTGCGTAATGATACCCTATCCTTATGAAAAATCAAAAGGCTCAACCGCCATAAGGGCCTGTAACTCAGAAACCCTTCTTGCAGAAGTAATGGCCAACAAAAAAGCAGTCTTCCATGACAAGTATTTCAGTTCGGCTCAAAAGGTTGTAGAGTAAGTTTCTCCAACACAAAATTGAGATCCCAAGCAGGAGTAGGAGCTCTACGTGGGGGTCTTATATTCTTTGCCCCTCTAAGAAATTGCTTGAACAAAGGATGTGAAAACAATGGTGGGTCACAATCATAGTGAGCTGATATTGCTGCAGCATGAATCTTAATGGAAGAGAAAGACAAACCTTTGTCCAATAACTCAGTAAGATATTGAAGAGCCACACTCAAATTAGGCTCGAAATCTCCAAATTCTTTGCTGCAGTCCAAAATAAAAATCTCTTCCATTTTTCTACACTTTCCTTGTACTAGGTCTTCTGGCTTCCATAATCACATTTAAAACTTGTTGAGGAAGTTGAGACCTGCTGTCTTTCAAAACAGAATATGCCAGGCTGTTAGATGAAGAGTTTGAAGCTTGACATTGAGCAGATGACCGTCCCTCTGAGACAATAGGTGTGGAATCAAGGGTAAAGGCCATGGAGGCTTCCTTACCAGACTCCTCAGTAATGGGTACCAGTGCTGCCGAGGCCAATCTGGAGCTATTAAAATCATCCTTGGCTTGTCTTGTCTGACCTTTAGAAGCACCTTTGGGAGAAGAGGCAGAGGTGGAAAAGCATACACATGATGATTTTTCCAACTGAAAGAAAGAGCATCCACTTTCCAAGCTGTGTGATGAAATTCCTTCGTGCAAAACTTTGGCAGCTGGTGGTTTAGTGGAGAAGCGAACAGATCTATGTCTGGAGTTCCCCATGACACTGTCAATTTTTGAAATACATGAAGATCCAGTTTCCACTCGTGGGGATCCATGATTTGTCTGCTTAACACATCTGCTAAGGAGTTCTGTGCTCGGCAGAAACCTTGCCTGAAGAGTTAGTTGCAAGCTGGCAGTCTCCCATAAAATCATTGCTTGCCTGCACAATGGGTAAGAATGTGTTCCCCCTTGTTTGTTGATGTACCACATGACAGTTGTGTTGTCTGTTAGAATCAACACCTGCCCTGGAAGAAGTAACTCCTTGAAAGCCATTAATGCAAACTGGACTGCTAACATCTCTTTCATGTTGATATGTAGATGCTGTAGTCTGGCAGGCCACTTGTCTTGTATCCACTTTCCATCTAGATGAGCTCCCCAAGCAATGTCTGAGGCATCCGTCATTAGAATCTGACTTGCCTCTGGCCGGGTCACAGAGAGTCCCTTGTTTAGGTGACATTCCTGAGCCCACCACAAAAATTCCTTTTGAATGCAAGGTATTATTTGAATGACAGTGTCCAAATCCTGGCAGTGCTGTGTCCATAGATTTTGAGATACCATTGTAGCTTCCTCATATGCAGTTTGGCATTGGGAAGCACCAGAATACAAGATGCCATGAACCCTAAGGCTTGAAGGACTGTCCTTGCAGTCAGCCCGGACTGAAGAGATAAGTGATGGAAGTAACTGGAAAGATTCTTTTGTTTGTCCGGGGTTAAAAAGGCCATCTGGGCTGCTGTATTCAGTCTCACACCCAGAAAGCACATGTCTTGAGAGGGTACTAGACTGGACTTTATTTCGTTCACAGAATACCCTAGGCATCTTAGCACTGCTATGACATATTCCAAATGCTGTAGAAGGTCTTCCTTTTCCTGAGCCAGAATCAGGCAGTCGTCCAAGTAAGGATAGATTTGAATTCCTTTTAGCCTGAAGTAAGCTATCACTGGAGCCAGAACCTTTGTGAATACTCTGGGCAGTAGATAAGCCAAAGGGCAATGCGGAGAACTGAAAATGAGATTTTCCAGCTCAAAACGCAGATACTTTCTGCAACTTAGCCTTATAGGCACATGAAGGTAAGCTTCCTTGAGATCTAAAGTTACAATCCAGTGATCTTTGCCCAGCAGAGGTAAAAGCTGTTGTAACGTCAACATTTTGAACTTTGGAATGTCCAGATAAGTGTTGAGGATAGATAAATCCAAAATTGGTCTCCACGTGTTCCCCTTCTTTGGTACTAGGAACAGGCGAGAATAAAATCCTAGGCCCCTTTCTGGCACAGGAACTGACTGAATGGCTCCTATTTGGAGCAACAGAGAAATGTGCTTGTGAGCCTCTGTTCTTTGTAGAGGAGGAATGTCTGGCATGCCTTTGAAAGGAGGCAAGGTATGGAAATAAAACCTGTAACCGTGGTGAATGATATCCAGAACCCATTTGTCTTGGGTAATTAAATCCCAATTTTCTTTGAAAAGAGACAGCCTTCCTCCTAAAGGTGCCGCCAGGTGAGAATGTACTGGCAGCTGAAAAGGCAGGTCATTGGGTCTGCTTACGAAAGAACTGACCCCTGCCCTCACCAGAAGTCTGAGCAGGTGAACTCCCTGTCCTAGGCCTAAAAGAACCTTGAGCTCTGCCCCTACCATGTCTAGTCCTACCACTAGACTGGGAATCATAAGCAGGATAAGTCCATCCCTTAGAAGGCCAATTTCTACTAAACTTCGGAGGCTGC
This sequence comes from Protopterus annectens, assembly GCF_019279795.1. Classification (NCBI taxonomy): domain Eukaryota; kingdom Metazoa; phylum Chordata; order Ceratodontiformes; family Protopteridae; genus Protopterus; species Protopterus annectens. Next base: position 1,812,075,470 of record NC_056744.1, read on the forward strand.
ACCTGCAAAAAATCCTTAACAGTTTGCATAGACTTAGCCTTGTCCTCCATTTTCTTTAAGACTGCTTCCACAGGTGAACCAAACAACACATCAGACTGTAAAGGAGCATCCAAAATCCTCGTTTTAACATGCTCAGCTAAATTCTGATCTCTCAACCAGGCGTGCCTACGAAGAACAGAACCAGTGGCAGCCACCCTCGAGGAGGCCTGCACAGCATCAAAACCACACTGCAAGGAATGTTTACCCACCTGTTCAGACACATGAACTAAATCCTGCAACTCTTTACACTCAATACCTTCCGCCAGAGCATCCACCTTAGATTTCAGTTGTGAAAGGAGATAATTCTGATATTTTAACATGTGAAACTGACAATTCAACGCCCTCATGGCTAAAGTGGAAGAAGTATACACTTTCTTTCCCCATCTATCCAAAGCCCTTGCCTCTTTATCAGGAGGGACAGGATTTTTAACAACTGAGGCCTTCACACCTTTAGGCCCCTGAGAGACCGTTTCGGGTCTGCCCTAGGACTCTTAAAAAGATACTTATGAGCTTCAGGCACCCTATAATACCTATCCGGTTTAACTGGGGCAGGAGGCAAAGAATCAGGGTTCAGGGAAGCCTCTGCAAAAACATCTTCCACCACATTCAGAACAGGAGGTATAGCTAAAGGCCTATGCTGGGGTAAAAACAAGAATTCCCTAAGCCTTTTCCTGGAATCAGAGAAATCTTGACCTTCCCATTTAAAATGCTCCCTCATGGAATGCAGAGTCTCTGAAAATGAAAAATCCTCAGGAGGGGAAGCCGAAGGAGTAGAATCATCCACATCAGAATCAGAATAAGGAGGATACTCCTGCAAGTCTTCAGCCGAAGACTCAGAAGCCTCCGAACATTGCTCAAAACTCTCAAACTCACTGAAGCTACACTTGGCCTGCCTCTCAAAGAAGTCTTGGAAACAGAAGGGGAGGCTCTAACCACCTTAGGAAGAGAGGGAAGAACAGCCACCTGAGAAGCCCCCTCAGCCTGGCCTACTTCCTGAGAGGATACATCCTGTAACAGTAAAGTCTCTCCCTGAGACTCCAAAGAAACACCCGGCAGAACCTCCGGCTCCACTGAGCCTTCCAAAGAACCGACGTCTGGGACTGTCGGTTCTTCCCCTCTAGGCTTTGCTGCTTTGTCCTTGCGTTTTTTGGCCGAAGCCGGAGCATCCGACGGCATTTTATAATTACAACGCTTCCCAAACACTAACCTGGCACAGTCTAACCTTCTCTTAATAGTGCGTTTGTTAAATCTAGCACAAGAGCGGCATCCAACAACGTCGTGCTCAGGCCCTAAACAAGGTATACACAAAGTATGATAATCCCTATGAGGTATCTGTTTCCCACAAGAAATACAGTTATTCACTTTTTCTGACATCCGGTTAAATACTGAGGCAAGAAAAAACCAAAATAATCCCCAACGGGGTACTTAGCCAACTTTGATTCGGTCTGAAACTCTGACTTCAGAAACTTTCAGAACGCCAACCTGCACTCGCAAAATTGCTTCTGCATCGGACCATGCGGCAAAAAAGACTGAGGATATGACGTCGGTCATGCGCATTAGTACCCTGACGTACTGACGTCAGTCTAATGCGACGTGACCGACGTCAGCTATATACTTTGGTATTCGGGCCGACTGGACAGCGGACTACCCAATAGTTAGGACTGCAGCAATGTGGAATGAAGAACATCACTTAATTTATGTATTATTATTTGTCTGTTGCTCTAATATTGTTTGTAGGTGGTAATCAATGTAGTGAAAATGTTTGATTCATGGCGGTACACAAATCAATGCAATCAGTAAAAGCTTGTGTTTCTATCCGTGCATGCATTAGGTAACTGATCATAGGTGCCTGCAGTAACTAGTAAATGAACTTAAAGGATGTCGATATATGCTGCTGCATTTTCCAAAATATGCATCATTGTTCATGCATAATAAATTAGCTGGGGGGCTGTCCTCATGCTCTGGATAACAGCACATATAAGCAGTGGATAGCCATGAATCCACATAGCCCTTTCCTCATAAGTATAAACTGCCCAAAGATACTCTATATATCACTACATGATACATAGTTCCATAACATGCAGTCACATTATCATAAACAAAGCACCTTACACAATGTATTAATCTACAATGCAGGACAGGAACCATCAAGGATGAGGAAGCATGTATGATATGACCAGCATGTGACGGAACAATCACAGGGCAGCAGGACTGATATGCATACTTTACAGCTTGGGAGATGTGAACATTTGGTGAAAGACTAGGGTGTAGGGATCATTACCAACTATTGAGCACATGTTTCTTTGGTCGGGGACAGTCATGGTGCACATGGGGACTTCTATCCAATTTTACATATAGATATCTGATGTGTACAAAACATGGTTACCTACCATCTGTCATTCACCACCACCCACATCTCTACTAAGACATATGTCTGTAGCCAGTAGGTTGGGTCTATATTAGTACAACGAAAACAGAATTGTGCAAATCCAACTTGAGCGACTCAGAAAGTGTGAAAACCACAAATTTCGAAACTGTAAAATAAAAAACCTACCAGATGAAAACTGTCACTAATTGTGCCCCCCTGCACCCCCACACCCCCACTACTTAAATATACCAACTCCGAGATCACACTCCATTAAAGTAAAGGGAAGAATTCCCTATGGCACTCTCCATTCAATCTTGCGATATTTCAAATAGTCACGCTTTCTGTGTCGCTCAAACTGGATTCACGCAATTCAGTTTTCGTTGTTCTAATATAGACGCAGTAGGTTATAGGGGGGACCTACAAGTGGAATGAATACAAGAGAATAGTAATAAATCGTTAGAGCTGGCAGCATAAACCTGAGGAATGTGGAGAGTTGAGAAACAAAGCGTGTGTGTGTGTGTGTGTGTGTGTGTGTGTGTGTGTGTGTGTGTGTGTGTGTGTGTGTGTGTGTGTGTGTGAGACAGAGAGAGAATCAGTTTTTCTTTTTTTCCTTATTTGATGGCAATGAAATAGGAGAGAAAAATCACTTTTGCAGTTGCTGGAGTTAGTCCAGGAAACACTATGTCCATCTTACTTGTCAGGAATTTCATTTAAGGCAGTCAGACCTACAGATCACAGTAAAATATGACACAAGACATCAGTAAAACTTCAGCCTGAGTTAAGGAATGATGTTAATAAAAAAGTTCTTAATAGTTTTATGCTGCTTATACACAGGTGCTATATTCAGTGCTTCATAGAACTTGTTTATTGTGTTATTTCATCTTCAGTCTACATTAGTAGGTTTTATTTCTACAGTGGAAACAATAACAAACAACACGACATCTTAAATAGAAAAATAGTTACGATTTTTATTATACAGGCAGTGCATTATATGACACTTGGTAATTTTGTAACCTTTTAACCATCATTTCTTCTTCTTTAAAGTTCTTTTTGTAAAAGGACAGCACTATCTCAGCACTGATCACACAGCTGGTTCCTGTTTACTTATCAGTCTGAAATTACACTGAGTTCATTGTCTGAACTGTTGATACAAAGTGTGGCTTTTAAAAGAAGTTACACAATATATTCCTAAACATGTGAACAGTTATTACAAGCTCAGGAAATGGGCAGGGTAGCTCTGCTGTGTAAATCACAAATAATAAACACCCATACATACATTTAATATAATAACATAAACAGGTGGTTGCATAGAAAAATAAGTCTATAAAGCATTTCTTTTATCATTTTAAAATATTAACAATACCCATCAGCTTTAAGGAATTAGAGTAACAGGAATTAAAATAGGTACATAAAATAAGCTATAACTATTGGGGTCACTTCACATTTTCTTTTCCAGATCAATATGTCTTGGTCATACAAAATATTGAAAAATATTTTTTTCTTAGAATTTATAGCATCGTTAATGAAGGTCTGCTGGCCTTTTGATAAATGAAGCAGAGCTATAAACTGTTCCTGTTGAAACTGTACTTTCAGAAAATAATATTATTGTAGTTGTCATAAAGATTTCAACTGAGAGAATTTAAAGGATACAAAATTGTAGTGACTTTACAACAATAAACATGCTAGATATCATACCTTATAATAGTTTAGAAATAATTGCAGTATTATGTGATGTAAGACATGCAGTCCTGACTACTTAAATATGTTCTAAAATTCCCATTTTCATGATGTACCATTTTTTAGTGGTGATGAGATTTGAATCTGGGTAAACACATTTCCACTAAATTTCTCATGTTAGGCATAAACATGCCAAATACATTAAAGTAAAAATTAAATATAGCAAAAAATGAACTCTTCAGTCTAACTGCTTTGAAGATATTGCAAAATGTGTGAAGTGGATATTTTTAAAGGTATTTAATGAACACATCTTCTGAAAAAAGATGATATAGAAATACAGTATATATCAGTGTGCTATTTAAGGGTTCACAGAATAAGTGCTGCTGTAATTCTAACACTTGAAGTTTGGGATTTATACATAACAGTGACAATAATACACTCCTGTCTGTGTCTGTGTGGGTCTTCCTTACAAGCTCCTCTTTCCTCCCACTTCCCAAAAACGTGCTAGTTAACTGGTTACATGAGTATCTATATATATTGCATTTTCCCTAGCACTTAGGGCCTGGCTTGTGGCTGAAAAGGGTCGATAACAACCAGTTCACTTACCTGATTAACAAATAAGTAAATTAATATATATATATGGGAACTGCTGATTGAGGGCTCAGTGTCTGTTATTCTAAAAGTGTATTAGTTCTGGTTTAAGCACTTAGGTTCATAGGTTCATAGGTAGGTACTAGGCTATCTGCCTGAGGGCATTTATAAGCCTAGCCAGAATGTGTCGGCTTTCGCCGCCCCGTTGATTAATTAACTGAGCCTCTGTCAAGCAGAGCCAATGAAGTGATCCCAGGGGTGTACTTTCTGTTACCCATCCACTCGTCAAGGCTACCCTTGAAGAGTGTTAGTGAGGGGCTCTGCCTAATGTAGTTAGGAATTTTGTTCCAAAGCACAGTGAGTCTCTGTGACAGGAATCTATCCCTCCAGCATATTCTATTTATTGTTGTGGCGAGGTTTAGCTCACTAGAGCGTGTGGCTCGCAGTGACTTGGATTTCTTTAAGTGGAGCATGCCCATCAATTCTGAGTTGGACATGGCTTTGTAAGTCAGGCAGAGATCACCTCTGAGTAAGCGATATGCCACTGAGTACAGCCAGAGTTTTTTCAGTCGGGCTCTATAGGACATATGTTTGAGGCCAGTAATCCTCTTGGTGAGGTGCTTTTGTGGTCTTTCAAGCTGTTTGAAGTGTCTTGTGAGGTACATCCCAAATGAGGCATTATACTCTATGATGGGTCTGATGGGTGACGAGTAGAGGGGCACTATAACCTCTTTATTTCTAGATGCAAACCCCTTAGTAATTAGATGGGCCAGATAGAAGGATTTCCTAACTACTTTGGCAATATGATTGTCAAAGGAGAGATTACTATCTACCTGGGTTCCCAGATCTCTTATTACCTCTTCTGTATTAAGGGTGCTGCCACCAATGTGGTAATTTGTGGGTGTTTTGTTTTTCCCAAACGGGATGACTGCATTTTTTGGCATTTAGCTTGAGGCCATGACTTTGACACCAGGTGTCTGTCTCAGTAAGGCCTTTTTAGAGGATATCCATGTCAGCCGGAGAGTCAATTATGGCTCCCAGTTTGCAGTCATCGGTGAACTTGGTTAGCCATAGTCCTCCTGTGTTTGCCTGCACTTCTGAGAAATATATGCCGAACAGTAGGGGTCCCAGAACTGAGCCTTGCAGGACACCACTTGTGACTGGTTTAGAGTCAGACCTGGAGCCCGCTATTCTTACCATGTGAGTTCTGTCTGTAAGCCAGTTGGCACCCCATCTTGTGACATAGGGGTTTATGTTCAGGCTGGTGAGTTTTTCTATAATACCCGAGTGAGGAATGGTGTTGAACGCCTTGGCGAGATCAAGGTAGGCTGTGTGAACCACCTTTCCCTCGTCTATGGCCTTGGTAACTGTCTCGAAGAAGTCAACCAGGTTTAGTAGGCATGATCTGCCCTTAACAAAGCCGAACTGGGTTGGGTCAAGTGTTTGGAGGTTCCCAATGTCTTTGTTAATGAGTTCCATGATGATGTGCTCCATAGCCTTGCAGACCAGGCTAGTCAGGCTTATGCGGTGATAGTTACCAGGGTCAGTTGTAGCTCCTCCTTTGTGAAGCAGAATAACCATTTCTATGTGCCATTCTATGGACACGTAGCCTGTGGATAGGCTGAGATTGAACAGCGTGTTTAGGTGGGGGGTTAGTTCGTTCTGTAGTTCGTGCAAGACGCAGCCTGGGACACCATCTGGCCCCATTGATGCTGTGTTTTTGGCTTTTGAAAGGGCTGTTTTCACCAGTGCTTCTGTGATTTCTGGGACACTACACTTTTCCGGTATTGTTGTGAGCCCTTTTGAAGGTGAGAGGGAGGTGAAGTTTGCACTAAATCTATCTGCCAGTATGTTGGCAATATCAGTAGGTTCAGTATATTTTGTGCTATTTTGCACTATCTCAGAGCATATCTGCGAGTTGCCTCTTAGATTTTTGACATAGATAGTATAATACACAAGTAGAACCAGAGCGGAAAGGCAGCCTAAAATTACAAATTCCATTAATCAGCCATCAACGTAATGGTAAAAAATCCTTCTTTATTCCACAAATAAAAAGAGAAATAATGGCTGGCGTATATACCATACGCTTCATCAGATTTCATTATTTACAGAAACAGCTCAGTTTAAATAGCTATGTCTTACATCCAATTAAGATAATTACCTTATTAATTGATGAAACCTCAAACTTTTTAAAGGCATAGCTAACTTCTCAAGCAATGTTGGATAAATATACTTCATTTAATATAACATGTCACAATATAGCTTGATTCTATAGCATCCTAAACATTCCTGAGCTAATTCCAAAAAATATATAACAAAATCTAAATATAGATGCCCAAATTTAAAAAATAATAAAAGTATATAGATGCAATTAATTTCTTATGTAAATAAACAAACCAATTTAATTAAAAAATGACAGAAATTCATACTTATGCCCTTAAGCTGCAAGTCGGACTGAAATTAATGCATGGTATATTACCCATCTTATGAAATAAAGTGCTATGTGCTCAAGACTTATTAAACTACATGTGTGTATAAATGTATATAAATAAACAAATAAAACTGTATAAATATATATAAATATAAATATATAACATGATATTAATAAATATATAATATTAAAAGAATAAAAATAATTATTATACGTGTAGGAAATATATAAAATACAAGTGTATGTTCTCTGTAGAATCTAAGAAGGTATATAAAAAATATATGACAAACAGTATATTATTTTTGACATAGCTAAAGAAGGCTTTGTGGTTATCTTTTGAGTCCTTGGCTATTTTTCTTTCAAAGTTAGCCTTGGATGATTTCATGAGGGACCTCAGTTTCTTACTGATACTTATCAGGGATGTCTTTCCTTCTTGGGATTTGCTTTTTTTCTGAACTAGTTTCCTCCTTCTATTGTATAGCCTGTTTATTGCAGGGGTCCACCAAACTGGTTTCCTTCTCTTAGGCGAGTGAGTCTTGGTTTTGCTAGGGATGGCATGATCCATGCATCCTTGTAGTGGCTCAAAGAGTGCATTTGTAAAGGTTTCTGCATCTTGGGCAGCGTTATCCTTTAGCGCGGGGGCTGTGAAACTTGCCACCTCTGTCTTAAGTAAGGTGAAGTTTGCTTTAGAAAAGTTTTTCACCGTGGTTTCCTTGGTTGGGGGTGGTGGTGGGGTGTGGACATCCACTGTGATTAGTTTATGGTCTGATCTAACCAGTGATGGGTTGACCTCCGGTACGGAGCACCTGTCGCCCATGTTAGTGATGACCAGGTCCAATATGTTGTGGCCTCTGGTAGGGGAGTTTACCAGCTGATCCAGGGCATTAGAGTTGATAAATTCCAAGAGGCGCTGAGCCTGTTAGTTTGTACTCAAGTAGTTTTCCCAGTTAACGGTAGGGTAATTGAAATCCCCCAAGATCAAAGATCAAAGTGTTCGGTAGGACCTTCATGTTTTCCAGTGTCTCCAGAAAGGCAGAGTGGTGGTCCTGGGTCAAGGAGGGTGATCTGTAGCAGGCCACAATTTGCATTGCAGATTTGCTGAATGTTAGTTGCACACGGATGACCTCAGATGTATCATGCTGTGCCACTAACCTGGAGGTGTGGGTATCCTTGATGAATATGGATACACCCCCTCCTTTTGTGTTTCAGTCCATGTTCTGTGGTCGAAATGTGTGGTATGAGTTGTAGCCCGATAGTGCTGGGGTGCTCTGTGGAGCCTTGCCCCCACACCCCCTGCTAACTATATATTCCAACTCTGAGATTGCACTACAGTGCGGAAAGGGAAGAATTTCCTTAACCACACTGTATCATGCTCTCTGTACATTTCTTCAAATTTATATTAGCAAATGCACAGTGCACTTGCTAATATAAACTTTCGAATATAGTGATGCTCACCCAGATGACACTTCGAACAATTGTGTTTGAAGTTTACATTTGCGTGCATCTGGCACTCAACATTACCATGGTAAACCATGAATATATATATATCTATATATATATATATATATATATATATATATATATATATATATATATATATATATATATATACACATATACATATGGATGGGTCTACTTTGTTTCGTTGAATCTCATTTCACTGAATTTCATTTCACCCCGACCACACCGCTGAAAACTCATTTCACTGAATCTCATTTCACTGAACTGAACTTAGTATATATGGCACTGTGTAGAGTAGTATAAAGCAAATAAAAGGTATATTCCCTTTTCCCCACTGAAGTGCGATTTGGAGTTAGTATATATAGTTGGAAGTGGGGGGAACAGCCCTCATTGGGGATTGTGGGTGGTGTAGACCCCCACCTTGTTTGTTTTATATTTTATTTTACCAAAAACTTCAAAACAAATAATTTTAAATAATAGATATGCACAGTTACAATACCAATGACTAACTCTCTCCAAAAGACAATATTTACTCTAAGTATGCCCTCCACACCACCCCAACTATATATATACTAACTCCAGGATCACACTACAATGGGGAAAAGGGCATACAGTATACCTTTTACTTGCCTTACAGTAGTCTACACAGTGCCATATATACTAACTGCAGTTCAGTGAAATTAACTTCGGTGAAATGAGATTCAACGAAACAAAGTAGACCCATATGGATATCTCTATATATATATATATATATATATATATATATATATATATATATATATATATAATATATATATATATATATATATAGAGAGAGAGAGATATATATATATATATATATATATATATATATATATAGAGAGAGAGAGAGAGATATATATATATAAGAAATGGAAATACACAACACCTGAACCAACACATAAGCGAATTTTTATTAACAAACCATCAACTCCAAAAGAAAACTCAAATCGGTTTCCCCCATTTCTGTCATCCCTGTTTTTTTCTAGTGATGTTGTATAAATGGTAAAACTGTGCTTGAGCATTAGATTACATATTGCATTGACATATATATCTTTTTATAGCGGTGTTTTCACGTGACTTTGATTTATATGTACTTAATGTTTATATAAGATGCCAGTTTTGATTCTTTCCACCAGACTGCAGTATAAATTCTGCGGAATGCGGTTTTGCTATCTAGATGACATTTATTACAAAACGGAATTTTTAATGATTTTTTATTTAAATTTTTTATTTGATGTATACACACAAATACAATAAATCAGTGTTGTTATTATTAAAACATTTATTGATAAAATATAAAATGATTTCCAGGTATTCCTGCCAATGAATTTATAAAAGGGTGTACATCACAGGATGTAGTACTGAAGAAGCTCCTGTTGTCAGAAGGGAAATCCAGTTAGTGTTTTCATTTGGAGATGCCATTTTGTCAACAAATACTTGATCATTTGTTGCATTTGTGCACTGTGTACTTTTGTTTCTTGTACATTTGTACACAGACAGCTGCTTACTTTGTATATATATATATATATATATATATATATATATATATATATATATAGGTTCACTACAGAATCTCGAACTTTTGAAATACTGAATTTCAAAAGCTTGAGACCATGTAGCCGAAACCCCGGAATACTGAAAGACCAGAAGCGCAAAATTCAAAATCCCTATGTTCGGAGATATTGAATTAGCACTTTTGGTGCTGCGGTTCAGGTAAGTATGTGTATGCAAGTGTGTTTTTGAGGGGATTTAGTGTGTGTAAGTGTATGTTGTGACTGTGATGTGTGTGTGTTAGGGGCTGTAATGTGTGGGTGTGAGTTTGCCTTGTGTGTCTGTTTGTGCGATCTTGGAGTTAGAATATTTAAGTAGTAGGGGGTGTGAGGGGCACAGCCCCCCACATGGGGGGTGCAGGGGGCTTGCCCCCCCTACTTATCTGTAGTGTATTGTGATATGTTTGATTGTGGGGGGAAGCTGTGTGTACGTGTGTGCTGTAAGTGTGTTAGATGATTTTAAATTTTGCGCTTGTGTAGCTTCGTAGTTTCGGTATTTAGGGGTTTCGGGTTTATAGTCTCGAGCTTTTGAAATTTGGTATTTCAAAAGTTTGAGATTATGTAGTGAACCCATATTTATACATATATATATATATATATATATATATATATATATATATATATATGTATATATATATATATGTATATATATATATGGGTCACCCTTACTTGAGCGACAGACCACTCCATTGACACTCACTCCATCGTAGCCGGAAACCATCGACAATCTGATGGCCGACATTACACAGTAAGGAACCATTTGGCCAGGAACCTGAACTTTGCCCCGTACCCCCGCGGTAGTGCTTTCTTGGAGTTGGAATATTAAGTAAGGGGGGTGTGGGGGGCATGTGTGTGTTTGTTGTAATGGTAGGTTTTTACTTGTGGATGGGCAAACAGTTCACTACCGTGTGAGTAACGTCGGCTGTCGGATTGTCAATGTTTTGAGGTGTCGATGAAGTGGTCTGTCGCTCAAGTAAAGGTAACCCATATACAAAAGACACACATCAAAGCATATCAAACCTACCAAAGTGGGAGGCTTTTGCCCCCACACCCCCAAATGAGGGAGTCTATGCCCCACAAACCCCCATAACTAAACATACCATCTCTGAGATTGCACTATAGTGGTGAAAAGGGTAAATTTTCCCATGGTGACCAAGTGGTCCCTTTCCTGGTTGCCTTTTTCGGTGATGTGCAGTTTTATGAAATTATGATTTCAGTGCTTTTGTCTTGGTCATATCAGACTCAGGTAAGTGGGTTTGCGTTGTTATGAAGTAGACCCATATATATATATATATATATATATATATTACAAGTACGAAGGTGAAAGCACAGTGATGATGGACCACACCTGCTTATATATCATTATATATATATATATTACAAGTACGAAGGTGAAAGCACAGTGATGATGGACCACACCTGCTTATATATCATTATATATATATATATTACAAGTCTGAAGGTGAAAGCACAGTGATGATGGACCACACCTGCTTATATATCATTATATATATATATATTACAAGTACGAAGGTGAAAGCACAGTGATGATGGACCACACCTGCTTATATATCATTATATATACATATATTACAAGTACGAAGGTGAAAGCACAGTGATGATGGACCACACCTGCTTATATATCATTATATATACATATATTACAAGTACGAAGGTGAAAGCACAGTGATGATGGACCACACCTGCTTATATATCATTATATATATATATATTACAAGTACGAAGGTGAAAGCACAGTGATGATGGACCACACCTGCTTATATATCATTATATATATATATATTACAACAATGAAGGTGAAAGCACAGTGATGATGGACCACACCTGCTTATATATCATTATATATATATATATTACAAGTACGAAGGTGAAAGCACAGTGATGATGGACCACACCTGCTATATATATATATATATATATTACAAGTACGAAGGTGAAAGCACAGTGATGATGGACCACACCTGCTTATATATCATTATATATATACATATATATATATATATATTACAAGTACGAAGGTGAAAGCACAGTGATGATGGACCACACCTGCTTATATATCATTATATATATATATATTACAAGTACGAAGGTGAAAGCACAGTGATGATGGACCACACCTGCTATATATATATATATATATATTACAAGTACGAAGGTGAAAGCACAGTGATGATGGACCACACCTGCTTATATATCATTATATATACATATATTACAAGTACGAAGGTGAAAGCACAGTGATGATGGACCACACCTGCTTATATATCATTATATATATATATATTACAAGTACGAAGGTGAAAGCACAGTGATGATGGACCACACCTGCTTATATATCATTATATATATATATATTACAAGTACGAAGGTGAAAGCACAGTGATGATGGACCACACCTGCTTATATATCATTATATATATATATATTACAAGTACGAAGGTGAAAGCACAGTGATGATGGACCACACCTGCTTATATATCATTATATATACATATATATATATATATATATATTACAAGTACGAAGGTGAAAGCACAGTGATGATGGACCACACCTGCTTATATATCATTATATATATATATATTACAAGTACGAAGGTGAAAGCACAGTGATGATGGACCACACCTGCTTATATATCATTCTTAATAATGTGCAGGAAAAATATTCAAACACATTTTATAAAGATAACATTTTGCCATTTAAAAATCTTTAAAAAAAGAAGCATAACTGCACCACATATAACCATGTTTTTCTTTGGCAGTTACCAAAACACATGTTCTTATTTTATGATTTCATGGCACAACAGGATGAGGACAGAGCCCTTACTGCAACCCGGGCAATCAGGGTGTGATTAGGATACTGGTGTTGGAGGGAGAGTGAGGAGTAAAGAAGTGTGCCAGTGGGTCACATGCAATTGGGGGCACAATAGATGATGTAGTCTCCATCTTGGAAATTCGAGATTACTGTTGTTGGTCTGAGGGGATGTGCAAGGCTGACAGAAGGATGCTCATTGTAGCAGTAAAGGAATCTTGTCTGGGGATGGCCCATTGCAAGCTCCTCACCCAGCACCTAGCTGAGTGTGCAGAATTTGAGTCGGGGGGTGAATAAAATATCAATCCCAGCTGTTAGCTGTCAAAGGGCAGCCCCCTCCAACTTAATAACTGCCATAGTGAAGGGGAATAAATGGTCCAACTGGCTGGGAAAGCACTAATAGTCAACAGACAACAGGGATAAAAAAATTTTGGAAATAATCTATTATATATAATGATTTCTCACTAGTTTTTATTGCACAGCCATCCATATTCATAATTAAGCATTTCATAAATTAAAACATTCCATAACATTATTTTAAAGCATTAATAAAATATGTCATTAAACTCATATAATTAGTTCATGCAGTACTACTGTTCCTGAGAAGTTTTTGTTATAAGCCCATTTTGCCACATTTAACACATTCAGTAAATATTCTCTGCCAAAACATTACACATGGCATAGTAACTGCATTAACATAAATGTGGACTTCTGTCACACACAACATGTGAAACAAGCTTCAGGGACATAATCACAACGTGCTTCAATTCATGATACCTTGTCACTGCAAGTGGATTGGCTGGTAGTGTTAGAGAATTATTCCAGATTAAATGTTCAAAGCAAATAACCACAGATCAGGATTTTAATTTACACATAATATAAGTTACTGTATTGCTTACAGTTTTCATTTGCCCCCCCCCCCCCCATGCTGCAGTATCCTAGTTGTTGCAAACAGTTTACTACTGGAATCACAAGAATGATGTTCTAGCCTAAATTAAAAAAATGTTAACATGATGAACAAACTTACTTAAACTCAATAAGGCTATGTATCAGATTAGTTAATCTAATTTTTGTTAATGCTTCCTATTTTCTGTGCCTTTGCAAGCATATTTATTTTATCATTGAAAAGAAACAGTGTGATGTCACTGACCAGTCCTTTAAACATATCAGCCAACCTCTAGACCACGGGCCAAATGTAGGGGCTATTCTTATAACTGCACACAACTGCACAGAGCTAGTGAAGTAAAACATGAGTGCCTTATCCTGTGCAGTTCAGAAAACTTTCTCAGACTCAGTCAGTGTGCCACGGTGAAAGGATCAACTTTGCACCTGGATGAGTCCACGTATGTATGTGATATTCACATGGGGATCCACAATATAGTTTGCAATCCACAAACAAGTAAACAGCAAACTACACTGTGGAATAAAGAAGATAAGAGACGTTATAGGGGTGCGATGATGGGCAATGTTCAGGAAGTAAAGCAGATCTGCATAGAACTACCAAGGAATGGTGATGGTTGTTTACTGTAACATAACTGAGCAACAGCATCACAGCTCCTTGGAATGACACTCCTAACAGAACGTGGTGCACCATGGGATATAATGTCGTGTTGGAAACAAGTTCACTAACCCAAACTTTTCTCACCCCCAAAACTGAGACACTGCAAACCTTCCTCCACCAGGAGGAGCTGCTGAACTTGATCCTATTGTATGCATTTGCTAAAGGGTTTATTTATTTATTTACTTATTTATTGTTAACCAGGTAGGTACACAGACCTTTTTTCTGACACAGCGATGAAGATGTACTCAGGAACAAAATAAGGTCTGAGCAGTATAAAATCAACATAAAAGCAATTCACCAAATTTACAATAAAACAACTCATATAGTGTACAGTAAATGAGCATAAAGTTCAAATGTTGACACTGAAACACATATTAACACAAAATACAATGTATATTGGTAAAAAATGATTTGTAGACCCTAACAATGACAAGTCAGCAACAGTGGAGATGTTAGTGTAGATGCAACGTGTATCACCATGGTCCTTCAGTAAGCAGGGAGTGGAACTGCAATAAATGTTACTTATTGCTGAGCTTCAAGAACTGATATATTTTTATGAGAAGAAAAAGAAAAGGAGATAAAAAAAGCAAAGGTCAGGGGGTCAGGGCAATGCCAGAAAAACCAAGGCTGTCTGAGGTGCAAGAATAAAACTGCCAAAAAGTATGTTAAGCTGCTTTACTTCAATACACGCTTTTTGTTTGATACTAAGATCAAACTTCTTCAGACAATAAAAAATTAGTAAAAAACATTTCATTTAAAATGTGCTCTAAAAATCACATGATACTCACTCCCCTATCAATGGGAAAGTAATGAATAATTAATTAATTACATCATAGATCCCCACCCATTAACTTCATTCACAAACTCTGAAATAAACTGAAATAAGAAATGGATCTTTTGGTCTGCATTTGCCCTTAATGAATCAGTCATTGCTGGATGCCTGATAGTGTTGTAAGTATTTGATTGTAGTTTTCTGGGCTCCATTTTCAAACTTTGCACCTGCCAGAACCATCTTAAACTAACCTGTACCATGTTCTGTAAGAATATGGATGATCTATACATGATGCCATGGCCATGTTTTCCCATGGAAAATAGAAATGGTGAATCCATTTAATAAGTATACTGATGAAGCAGTTTGTGTGTTGGGGGGCAGAATTGCTTTAAAGAAGGAAATGTAAGTATGTTAACTATCCAACTAGAGGACAAAATATTCTTGATCATGTCTTGTGTAATAAATCCACAACTGAACCAACATTCTGATTTATCTATCCTTGGTTAAATTTGAACACAAGCTTGTTACCATCTCCTTTAATGTCTCTAAAACCTCCACAGTCAACATTTCTGATTTCTTGGATTTCATCTGGTCAAATCTTCTCAAAATCCATAATGAACTATCAAATTTAACTTGCTACATCACCAGTCCTGCTACTCCAAAATCTGCTACGTGTGCAAAGGAGTTCTACTCCCACCTGATGAAGTGGTTAGATCTGGCAGTCCCTACTAGTGCCAAATATAATGGGAAGTTTGAGAACAAAAATACTGATTGTTCACTGACTCAAACTATATAACAAGAGGAAAAAAACCCTTCTTAATTCCTATAATGCATCTAAAACTTTTCATATTAAAGAGAGCATCAAAAATTTCAGCAAGGAACTAAGAACCACTAAAAGGAAGAGCAAAACAAACCATCATGAATTCAGCCTAGCCCCTGAAGTAGGGATAATTATAAATCCTTCATTATCTGCATTAAAAAACTAAGAAACAACACCCAGCAGTGTTCCGAACTTATCCAAAATGACGCAAGCACCGCTGACCCAATAGATAACTAATGTGCTATAACATAAATTCATTACAAACTTTACCCCAAAACAACTTTCACAATTCCACAAATCCATGAATCCCTTACTTCGCTAAGATCATAAAGGATTACATCCTGACAGTGATCTCTAAATCCAAATGTACTATGTGCAATGAGTCAGAAAATTTACTGAGATGTGTACTGAGCAGCTCCAAGCATGCCCTTGTTTAACTTAGGCTTAGCTACAGGACTTTTTCCCAAAGTATGGTGAAGTGCAGTTGTGATACACCTACACAAAGGTATCCCTATTACAGACCCTGGGAACTGTGGATCCATTAGCCTTACTAGTTTACTAGTCTGATTTGCAAAGCCATGGAATGTGTTATATCTAACTTCATAAGCTATGATATCAAAAAGCTCATCCAGCTAGACCATCAGTAATTTGGTTTTGCCAAAGGGACATTGTGCCTACTTAGTTTAGTAAGCTTCTTCAAGAAGGTCACTCAGGCAGTATATAGTGGTCATTCTTTTCACACAGCCTACTGAGAGCTGTTCAAGATATTTGATACAATGTCTACTGGCATGACAACTACAGTAAACACCCTAAATACTAATCTCTACATGATGAGATAGCCAAATGGTTGAAGTATAGAACTCATGTGGCTAAAGTGGTCAGTGTCTCTTATAGGTCCATAGGTTCTAGACTAACTGCCCTTAAGGGCCATTTTAAGCCTATCCAATAACCTGTGGTAGGAATCAAACTCTGTACCTTCTGTTTATAAGGTAAAGACCTTATCTATTATGATGCTGATTAGTGGTCTGCGTCAGGGATCAGGGCTGGGTCCCAGCCTTTTCAACATCTTCTTCTCCAATATCCAGGTCATGATCCAGGCCTTTTGGTTAACCAAGTTTGCAGATGACTGAAAACTGGAAATTATTGAAAAATCCTTCCTGATACCCAGTCAGTCCAACAGTAAACAGCACGCAGAAGCATCAGTAGATAAAAACAAGCATTACGTGTCACAAACTACGGTATTGTTACATTTGGAAAACAACTCTTTCCTATAACATATAGTATAGTCAATACTCCACTCCAAAATGACAAGATAGTCAGGCACGTTGGGACCTGGGTTGATAAGTCTCTCTTCTTTGATCACCATTTAGCAACAGAAGTCAGAAAGTCCTTTTATTTAACACTAGCAAGATCTCAATACAGACTATCCAGGTTAAAAGATGTTATCATTCTCCCTCTATGCAGCCCAAATTAAATCACATTTTCATTGCAGTGACCCTCTGGGGCATTATCTCAGTAGGCACATCATACAATTTGAAAGGCTGTAGAGGTCCTTAACCATAAGATCATTGGCCTAAAGTCTCTGAGCTACTGGGATACTCTTGAAGCGCTATCCTTGTATCCAGTATCTTGCAGGTACTTAATGAGATTCCATGCCAGTAGAGATAATAACTTCCTAAATCTCTTATAGCTTCAGAAGACTAATAACTCAACTAATGTGAACTTAAGAACCTAAATGTCTACCGGCATATAAACAAAATGAGTCTGGATGGATACATTTATTATCCAATGGTTACCCCTCTTTTGGAACAGACTTCTCCTGCAAGTAAAGCTAAATGACACCATAACCTCCTTCAGATCAAGCCTGCACAATTGGATGGGTACCTGTAAACTTATCCCCTGACTGACCTGCTTTGCCCTTCCTGAGGAAGGGGGTACAACATGAGGGAGTGGCAAGGCACAGGTGGTATTTGAGGTTTAATTACCTTGTAATTCCTTTGATCCTCATAGTCTATGGATGATGCAATAAAAAATAAAAAGGAGGAAGTTCCTGGACTTGAACCTTTGTCCTTGAGCTTGCAGACCAGGCAACTCTCATTAAGAGATCACAGTTCCACAATGCAGCAAGGTATATGGGTGAGGGCATTTTGTATACTAATATACTACAAGGCCTATAGAAAATGCAAAACAATGGTTTTATTATTAAATAATAAGAATGACTAAGTACTGATAAATAACGCAAAGTCTTAAATAAGAAAGAAAAGCAAAGTCACATGCACATAATAGCCTGACTGTCCAGTCACTGAAGGAAGAAAGCATACAGATTCTGCAGTGCACCCTCAGCAAGATCAGTGTAACATAATTGCACTGGATCTATCAACAGCATACCTCTCAACTGAACAAATTTTTGCAGAATGCCCATATTTTTGGTGTGTTCCTCATAAAATCTGTGGCTTTCTGGGAAATCACTGGGATGATCTGAGGACTGAAGTCAGTAAATAATGAGTTGCATTTCAGTTTCAAACTTTAGAGCCTTCAGAAAATGTATGTTAAAACAAATCCTGTTACTCTAGCAACTTTCTAAGCTTATAAGTGTAACATTTAAAATATATCCCTATTTTAAGGCCTTTGTCCCCCCATTTTGTCAGTCTTTGCCCAGATTTCTTGCACTAAGAGGTTGAGAGGTATGAGTAGCAGTAGCTTATGAGACTGGGCTGCTAAGCTGCAACCAACCTCCCAAAACCCACATGCTTAAGTTAAGATATTTATTTTAGTTAAAAAAATATTTAAACAGCTTGAAGCAGCTGCATTCATTGGCAATGCCCACTGAATTCAGACCTCTACTGCACATGCTAACAACTCAATGTAGAACTTTAAGTAAAGGAAAAAAATTCTGGGCCTTTAAAATCAGCATGGAATCTGGGCAAGCATCAAATAAATGCTGAGAGATCATTGCAGTTTTAACCCCACAAATTTAATGGGGGACCAGGCTGTTAGAGTCAGCAGCCTGTCACATGATCGCAGCTGTCCTGCATACATGATGCAGGTGCTGATGTAAGCAAGACGGGGAAAAGTTAAAGCCAATGAGTTCCCTTCCCTCTCACCTTTGAGAGTGAGAAAGAGATCGGTGTTGATCTCAGCAGGAAGTTTGTTTTACAAACAAAAGTAGCATTTAAATTATATACAGTTATTAAATCTAAACCTACAAATATAATCAGTAAATCTAGTGTGTATGTTTGTCTGTATTGGGGGAGGGGAGTATGTGTTTTAATTCTTCTTTGTTGATCAGGTTGTCCAACTAGATAAAACCTCTTTTCCCAAGGTGGTATTTATACTACTAGGGGAAATTTGGCCAGGGCACTAGGGAGCTTCCCCTACACTCTAACAGGTGCCAAGAGATCGTTCACATCCACCTGTGCTACCACCAAGCCAAGGACGAAAGCACTTAACGTGTTGGTGATTAATTAACTTTTTTGATGGCTTAATTATTTTATAAATTTGTTTGTTCCTGCTTTGAAAGCCTGTTGGTGTTTTTTTTTTTTTTTTGCATTTTATTGGTCGTTTTATAAGCCATTTTGGCTGCTGTTTGGTTTGGATCCTGTAATGGATGCCCATGAGATATAAGCATATGACCCCTTGAGGAAATCAAGTGTTTCAGCTACATGGCTTCTGAATGAGCATGATGTTTTACTTTTTTAAGTCTTTATGGATTCATTCAGGCCAATAAAATTAAACCCCACTAACTGTGGATATGTATGTTCATGTTTCAGCCTTTTTATACATCATCGGCACAGCATAAGTAGACTGTTTGGCTGTACTTTAGAAGCACAGGGTCTTTAAACCCAGTTGATGTCCATATACTCATCAATGGAAATGGTTGGAGTCAGGCCAGAGCCTACAGCTGGGCCTGACTTGAAAAGCCCTAGCAGATAAAATTGAGGGCATTTGCAACTGCTCTGCAGTATAGGCGTTATTGCATAGTATTCTATAAATCAGTATGTGAGGAAGGGGTTCTCACAGTGTATATGTCAGAGACAGCTTGAGTGCATAAGAGAGAAAGCACAGACTACCTGGGACAGGAGGTCCAGTGTGGATGGAAAGTTCACTTGGGTTGGATATTAAACTGAAAGACATCTTCACTAATCGGAATAAGCATTCTAGTGCCAGTGTACAAGAAGAAAGGGACATTCACAACTGTGGGCAGTACCGACGGATAAAACTCCTGTCACACTGCATGAAAGTTCTGGATTAGGTGACTTATCTATAAATATGAAGAGTAGTTTATAGGTTCACAGGTATGTACTAGGCTAATGGCCCTGGAGCCTTTACAAGCCTAGCCCATAGAGGCAACCTGGCATCGTGCCAGCCATTGGTAGTTCCCAGTGCCTCTGTCGAGTAGAGCCACTGGAGTTATCCCCAGGGTGAATTTCCTGTTTCCCATCCACTCATAAAGATTTCTCTTGAAGAGGGTCAACGAGGTGCTCTGCTTGACATGTATGGGTAGTCTGTTCCATAGCATAGGCGGTCTCTGGGTTATGAACCTGTCCCTCCAGCATGTTCTGTTGTTTGTGGAAATTAGGTTGAGGTCTCTGGAGCTTGTGGTGTGAAGGGATTGGGATTTCTTTAGATGTAGCATTTCTAACAGCTGGGTCAGACATGGCTTTGTAAGTCAAGCAGAGATTGCCACTAAATAGGTGATCTGAGACAGAGAATAGCTGGAGTCTTTTGAGTCTGTCAGTATAGAACATGTGTTTAATGCCTAGGATCCTCTTCATGAGATACTTCTGTGGCCTCTCCAGCTGTTGCAGGTGTCTAGTGAAGTACATGCCAAATGGGGCATTATACTCGATGATTGGTTTAATGAGGAAAGAGTAGAGAGAGAGATAATGACCTCTTTCTTCCTGGATGCAAAACCCTTGGTAATGAGATGTGCCACACAGAAGGACTTTCTGACCACAGTGGCAATGTGGTGGTCGAAGGAGAGGTTGCTGTCAACCTGCACCCCCAGATCTCTTCTCATGCCTTCAGTGTTCAATGGGCTCCCATCAATGTGGTAAATAGTGGGAACTGAGTTTTTACCAAAGGGGATGACGACTCATTTTTTAGCATTAAGCTTAAGGCCATGGTTTTGACACCAGAAATTGGTCTCAGTGAGGCTTTTCTGTAGGATGTCTGCATTACCTGGGGAGTTAATAATGGCTCACAGCTTGCAGTCATCTGCGAACTTGGTCAGCCAGAGTTCCTTTGTGTGGGCCCTGACTTCTGGGAAATAGATGCCGAACAGGAGAATACCCAGGACCAATCCCTGTGGGACTCCACTCATGACTGGTTGGTAGTCTGACTTGGAGTCAGCTACTTTAACACTGTGTGTTCTATCTCTGAGCCAATTTGCAACTCACTTAGTGATATAGGGGTTGATGCCTGGTTTGGTGAGTTTATCAATAATTCCTGAGTGAGAAATGATATCAAAGGCCTTGGCCAGATCAAGGTAGGCTGTATGTACTGCCTTACCTTCATCCACATCCCTGGTGACTGACTCAAAGAAGTCAACCAGGTTGAGCAGGCATGATCTCCCTTTCACAAAGACAAATTGTGTGGGGTCTAGAGTTTGAAGATTTCCTATATCTTTGTTAATCATGTCCATGACAATGCACTCCATAGCTTTACATATCAAACTCATCAGGCTAATGAGGCAATAATTCCCAGGGTCTGTAGTCGATCCCACTTTACCGAGGGATGACTTGAGCAGTGCGCCATTCAGTAGGGACAAAGCCTGAGGTGAGGCTGTGACTGAACAGGGCACACAGATGTGGTGCAAGTTTGCTTTATAGTTCATGTAGAATACAGTCAGAGATATTATTGGGTGCCATGGAAGCTGTATTCTTGGCCTTGAACAATGCAGCTTTAACCTGTGCTACAGTGACTGGTCCTTTATAGGGGAGAGAGGGGTAAAAGTTGGCACTGAATCTGTCAGCCAGTATGTTGGCAATATCTATTGGCTGAGTATAGGAGGTACCATTGTGCAGTATCTTAGAGCAAATCTGGGTATTGTTGTAGAGGTTCTTGACATAGCTATAGAAGGCTTTGTGACTGCTTTAGTGTCTGCCACAATTCTGCCTTCATAGCTGGCTGATTTGATGAGGGATCTCAACTTTTTGTTGAGGCTAATAAGGGAGTTTTTCCAGTCTTGGGACTTCACCTTTTTCTGCAATAGTTTCTTCCTTCTGTTGTAGAGTCTATTAATGGCAGAGTACCATCAGATTGGCTTCCTTTTTCTGGAGGAGAGCATCTTGGTTCTGTTGGGTATGGCTAGTTCCATGCATTTGTGTACATGTTCGTAAAGTGCACTGGTGTAAGATTCAGCAGTCATGTAGCTATTTTCCTTTGGCATGGGTGCTGTGAAGTTACACCTCTCTTTTTAGGAGCCCAAATCAGCTTTGGAGAAGTTTTTCAAGGTGGTCACATTTGCGGGGATGTGGGTAAGATGTGAATTCCATGGTGATTAGTTTATGGTCGGATCTGACCAGAGTGGGATTGACTATTGGTGTAGAACAATGGTCGCCCATGTTAGTAATAACCATATCAAGGATGTTGTCTCCTCTTGTGGGGGTCAGAATGAGCTGGTCCAGGACACTGGAACTGATGAATTCCAGGAAGCTTGGGCCAGTGTACTGGTGCTCGAGTAGTTTTCCCAGTTGATGGAGGGGTAGTTGAAGTCTCCTAGAGAGAGTGTTGGATTGGACCTTGCTAGATTCCAGGGTGCTTTGGAACATGGAGAGAGGGTCTAGTGACATGGTTGGGGACCTATAGCAGGCTATGACCTGGATCGCCTCCTTCCCCAACGTTAGTTGTACCTGAAGTATCTCAGATGTGCTATGCTGGGCTACTAGTCTGGAGGTGTGCATATCCTTTATGAATATGGAGACACCACCACTTTTAGAGCTTTGATCTATACTTTGGGGCCAAAAGGTGTGGCATGAGTTATAGCCTGGTAGTACAGGGGTGCTTTCTGCTGCTTTAAACCAGGTCTCCGTTACAGCACAAATGTCGATATTCTCCATTTTGACAACTGCATCGAGTGAGTGCATCTTGAGATTTAGACATCTAGCACTGAGCAGCATGACCCTCAGACTGCATTTATTAATAGCTGTTACAGTGGCAATTTGGTCTTTGGTAACTGCCTAAAAAGTCATATAGGGGTGGCAAGAGCCTTAGCCGGTACCTGGAAACCCAGGGGTGACAGATGCAGGCCATCTCTGGCAAAGCATCGAGGTCTGTCAGTAATGTCATCCCAAGCAGACAGATACTGGATCCCCTTAGAATGACACCAGAAACTTAGCCAGTTATTGAAGTCAATCATTTTTTGGTTGTACTGCAGTATCATTCTGGGTGATGGTAGGATACTGCTCAGGGCTATTGTCATGCCTGCCTGGGCCACATAATCTGAGAGCTCTACCATGTCTCTTTTCATGTAGTCAATTGATGTGCATCTCAGGTCAATCACATCCACATGGACAATGACAGAGTCGTACTTGTTGTGGAGTGACCTGAGTGCATGTGTTATGTGTCAGACTCTGGCAGCTGACTGTTACCTTCTCCTTATTCAATCAAGTGAGTGGGACATCTGTGTGCCTCACTATTGAGTCACCTATGATTTGTGTATTGGGCTAGGTGTTTATCCTTAGGGGCTTAGGTTGAGGGGTACACTGTGGAGGTGAGCTATGTGTCCTGTGGTTTCTGCTGTGTTGTGGTGGTTGAGTGTGTTTCTGTCTCGGAGGTCTCTGCTATTTGGGTAAATTTCTATTGAGAGCCTCTGAGAAAGTGGGTGTGTGGTTTGTGTTTTTATGTGAGAGCTGTGATAGTGGGTGTTCTGGAGTGCTACGTGTTCCATATGGTGTGGCACAGGTGTTGACCTTCTCCTCTTGACCAGCTAGTCCGGTCTTGGCTGGAGAGCACATAACTTCCAATTTGGCGATATAAGTGCATCTCTCACAAGTATAGGTTCATAGGTAAGTTCTAGGCTATCTGCCCGAGGGCATTTATAAGCCTAGCCAGAGTGTGTCACCTTTCACTGCCCCATTGATTAATTAACTGAGCCTCTGTCAAGCAGAGCCAATGAAGTGATCCCAGGGGTGGACTTTCTGTTACCCATCCACTCATCTAGGCTTCTCTTGAAGATTGTTAGTGAGGGGCTCTGCCTAATGTAGTTAGGAATTTTGTCCAAAGCATGGGGAGTCTCTGTGGCAGGAATCTATCCCTCCAGCATGTTCTATTTATTGTTGTGGCGAGGTTTAGCTCACTAGAGTGCATGACTCGCAGTGACTTGGATTTCTTTAGGTGGAGCATGTCCATCAATTCTCAGTTGGACATGGCTTTGTAAGTCAGGCAGAGATCACCTCTGAGTAAGCGATATGCCACTGAGTACAGCTGGAGTTTCTTCAGTCGGGCTGCATAGGACATATGTTTGAGGCCAGTAATCCTCTTGGTGAGGTGCTTTTGTGGTCATTCAAGCTGTTGGAAGTGTCTTGTGAGTACATCACAAATGGGGCATTGTACTCTATGATGGGTCTGATGAGTGATGAGTAGAGGGGCACTGTAACCTCTTTATTTCTAGATGCGAACCCCTTAGTAATTAGATGGGCCACATAGAAGGATTTCCTAATTACTTTGGCAATATGATTGTCAAAGGAGAGATTACTATCCACCTGGGTCCCCAGATCTCTTATTACCTCTGCTGTATTAAGGGGGCTGCCGGCTATGTGGTAATTTGTGGGTGTTTTGTTTTTCCCAAATGGGATGACTATGTGTTTTTTGGCATTTAGCTTGAGGGCATGACTTTGACACCAGGTGTCTGTCTATGTAAGGCCTTTTTGGAGGATGTCCCTGTCAGCCGGAGAGTCAGTTATGACTCCCAGTTTGCAGTCATTGGCAAACTTGGTTAGCCATAGTCCTCCTGTGTTTGCCTGTACTTCTGAGAAATATATGTCAAACAGTAGGGGTCCCAGAACAGAGCCTTGTGGGACACCACTTGTAAATGGTTTAGAGTCAGACCTGGAGCCCGCTATTCTTACCATGTGAGTTCTGTCTGTAAGCCAGTTGGCAACCCATCTTGTGATGTAGGGGTTTATGTTCAGGCTGGTGAGTTTTTCTATAATACCCAAGTGAGGAATGGTGTTGAATGCCTTGGCGAGATCAAGGTAGGCTGTGTGAACCACCTTTGCCTCATCTATGGCCTTGGTAACTGTCTCAAAGAAGTCAACCAGGTTTAGTAAGCATGATCTGTTTTTAACAAAGCCGAACTGGGTCAGGTCAAGTGTTTGGAGGTTCCCAATGTCTTTGTTAACAAGTTCCATGATGATGTGCTCCATAGCCTTGCAGACCAGGCTAGTCAGGCTTATGGGGTGATAGTTACCATGGTCATTTGTGGCCCCTCCTTTGTGGAGCAGAATAACCATTGCTGTGCACCATTCTATGGGCACATAGCCTGTGGAGAGGCTGAAGTTGAACAGCATGTTTAGGATGGGGGGTTAGTTCATTCTGTAGTTCATGCAAGACGCAGCCTGGGACACCATCTGGCCCCATTGATGCCGTGTTTTTGGCTTTTGAAAGAGCTGTTTTCACCTGTGCTTCTGTGATTTCTGGGACACTACACTTTTCCGTTATTGTTGTGGGCCCTTTTAAAGGTGAGAGGGAGGTGAAGTTTGCACTGAATCTAACTGTCAGTATGTTGGCAATATCAGTAGATTCAGTATATTTTGTGCTATTTTGCACTATCTCAGAGCATATCTGTGAGTTGCCACTTAGATTCTTGACATAGCTAAAGAAGGCTTTGTGGTTATCTTTTGAATCCTTGGCTATTTTTCTTTCGAAGTTAGCCTTGGATGATTTTATGAGGGACCTTAGTTTCTTACTGATACTGGTCAGGGATGTCTTTCCTTCTTGGGATTTGTTTTTTTTCTGAACTAGTTTCCTCCTTTTGTTGTATAACCTGCTTATGGCAGGCATCCACCAGACTGGTTTCCTTCTCTTAGGGGAGTGAGTCTTGGTTTTGCTAGGGATGCCATGATCCATGCATCCTTGTAGGTGCTCAAAGAGTGCAATTGTAAAGGATTCTGCATCTTGAGCAGTGTTATCCTTTAGCATGGGGGCTGTGAAACGTACCACCTCTGCCTTAAGAAAGGTGAAGTTTGCTTTAGAAACATTTTTCACTGTGGTTTCCTTGGTTGGGGGGTGGTGGTGGGGTGTGGACATCCAGGGTGATTTGTTTATGGTCTGATATAACCAGTGACAGGTTGCCCTCCGGTACAGAGCACCTGTCGCCCATGTTGGTGATGACCAGGTCCAATATGTTGTGCCCTCTGGTAGGGGAGTTTACCAGCTGATCCAGGGCATTTGAGTTGATAAATTCCAGGAAGTGCTGAGCCTGGGAGTTTGTACTTAAGTAGTTTTCCCATTTAATGGTAGGGTAATTGAAATCTCCCAAGATCAGGGTGTTCGGTAGGACCTTCATGTTTTCCAGTGTCTCCAGAAAGGCGGAGTGGTGGTCCTGGGTCATGGAGGGTGATCTGTAGCAGGCCACAATTTGCATTGCAGATTTGCCCGATGTTAGTTGCACATGGATGATCTCAGAGGTATCATGCTGCGCCACTAACCTGGAGGTGTGGGTATCCTTGATGAATATGGATACACCCCCTCCTTTTGTGTTTCGGTCTGTGTTCTGTGGCCAAAATGTGTGGTATGAGTTGTAGCCCAGTAGTGCTGGAATGCTCTCTGGAGCCTTGAACCAGGTTTCAGTTACTGCACAGATGTCGATGTTCTCCATACTTAGGAGTGCTTTGAGAGCATGCATTTTGAGATTTAAACTCCTGGCATTGAGTAGCATAACCCTCATTTTTTCACTTGTGCTGTTTATGGAGGTGGGTTTGAATTTTGAGCCTTGCCTAAAAAAGGCACTATAGGGGCAGCAAGAGCCTTGGCCAATATTCAAAAGCCAATGGGTGACGGGTGCAAGCTGTCTCTTGTGAAGCAACGCGGCTTGTCGAGCATGTCATCCCAGGCTGACAGACACTGGATCCCCTTTGAATGACACCAGAAGCTTAGCCAATTGTTGAAATTGATCATTTTTTCTTGATGCTGGGGTATAATTCTTGGTGAGGGCAGGATGCTACTCAGGGTCAGGGTCATACCAGCCTGGGCTGCATGATCAGAGAGCTCGTCCATGTCTCTTTTCATGTAGTCCAGGGAGGTACGGCTCAGGTCATTCACACCAACATGAACAATGACAGAGGCATATTTGTACTTGTTCTGGAGTGACCTGAGTGCTTGTGTTATGTGGCGGATTCTGGCTCCTGACAGGCAGCTAACAGTAACCTTCTCCTTGTCCAGCCTAGTGAGTGGGGCATCAATGTGCCCGACTATTGAGTCACCTATTACTAGTGTGTTAGGTATGTTATTTCGCCTTAAGGGCTGTGACTGTGCAGCACATTCATTTTGTGTTTTATGTGTTGTCTGGTTTGTGATGGGAGGTGCAGGTTTTGTGGGTGTCTGCTTTGGAGCACTCTGATGCTTTTGCAGGTTTTTATTTATTGCCTCTGAGTATGATTTTGTGTATTTATGTGCATTTTTTGCCAGTGCTGGTTTAGTAGGTCTCTCTGAGGCTGGAGGTGTGGTGTAGGTGTTAACCTTCTCCTCATGACTGTCTGTTCCAGTCTTGGATGGATATACCTTAGCCTCCAGTTTGGCTGTATAATTGCATCTCTCACATACGTTAGTGTTTTGTGGTAGGAGGAGAGGGCTGTCTGTGTACATGAGGCAGTTTTAACATTGCCTCAGGATACCCAGATTCACCAGCTGGACTGGAGAGTACACCTGAAGTTGCCCTTTTGTCGTGCCTGAATAGTAGGGTGAGCTGCTTAGTTGCTTGGTTGGTGAGGGATAGATAAAGAGCCTTGCCCTGCTGGGCAGTCAAGTGTCGGGGTATATTAGTGCTTGCTTTTAGGTCTGAGCAAGTGCTGGACTGTAGAATGCTTTTTGAGTGCTTAGGTTGAGAGTTAGACTAGTTTCAAGTGAAAAACTGAAGAGGAGACTTAGTGGAGCTGGAAATAATTTAACCCTAGCTAACTGGTGCTGCCCGGCACACAAAACCGTGCAACATGTTTTTTAAACTACTAACGTCTGGACTGGAACCACTCCTCCAGGGGCAGATGGCTACTCGAAGTTCCTCTGTCTTACAGGTGAAGAGAGAAAGTTGCCTCCATCCAAGTAAGGTATGAGTTTTGGGAGGTAAGAGGAGAGGGTTGTCTGTGTACATCAGGCATTTGCTGCACTGCCTCAGAATACCCAAGTGCACCAGGTTAATAGCAGAAAGCACATGGAACTGCCCTTTAATAATGCCAGGTGGAGTGGTCATAACTACTAAGTATTGGAGCTATTTCCATGAATAATGACTAGTGCTGATGGAACTTAAGATGTGCTACAGTAATTGCTACATAAACCTGTTGAATTGTAAAGGGATTAGGCTATTTGAAGTGCAAGAGAGAAAGATCTAGCAAAATCTAAGGAAAAAATGAAGAGCAGACATTCTGGCACCAGTAATAGTTTGCCTCATCTCGGCACTGTGGAGCTTAAACAAGCACAGACACATGCAAACGCTGGCTTTTAAACCAGAAAGTTGAAAGGGATGGAAAAAACTGCCCAAACAGCTAATAAACTACAATTTCTGAGTCAGAAACCACTCCTCTTGTGGTAGATAGGCCACCTAGTGCTTACCACTCCCACTGATAGGCTAGAAGGCTTCCCTCCAACACAGAAAGGCTTTGGGGGCTCAGAAGCTTACAAACAGTCCTGGATACAGCAAATCTGTGTCTGGACTAGACTAGTTACAGGAAAGTTGGGAAACAAGTGCAAATGTGGGCTTTTAAACCAGAAAGTTGAAAGGGATGGAAAAACTCCCAAAAGGCCAATAAACTACAGTTTCTGGGCTAGAAACCACTCATCTTGTGGTAGATAGGCTACCTAGTGCCTTCCACTCTCTCTGATAAGCTAGAAGGCTTCCCTCCAACACAAAAAGGCTTGTGGGGGGGGGGCTCAGAAGCTTTCAAACAGTCTTGGATTCAGCAAATCTGTATCTGGACTGGACTAGTTACAGGAAAGGCAGCAAACAAGCTTAACATTTTTTTTTTTGCAGAAAAGCAACTAAAACAGCAGAAAATACAGTTTGAATACAGTGCAAGCTAGCACAATTAAGTGTGTAGCAATATTAAAGCAAACACAGTTTAAATAAATATAATTAAATTAAAAAATTACTAAAACAATTTGGAAGAAATCAAGATGGAGGCACTTAGAGGATCAGAAAACAATGCCAGCAAGTATGTAAATAATTCAGTCAAGCAAAAATTAAGACAGTGCAGAACTCTAAACAGTTAAAAAGTGGAAAAATATACTTATCAGCTCTATATTTGCAGATTGTTTGAGAAGCACACTCAGCCAGAACACTCTCTACTCAACTCAGTGTATATAGTAGTAGAATGTTAAATGGGAGGTGAGCAGTTTGGAGTCAGATGAGGATGCAGCACAACCAACCAGATGTCTGTAGTCAGACAGATAGTTGAGAGGAAGCTAGAGATGAGGAAGGAGTTCAGCTGGATATCCCTAGACCTGGAGAAAGCATATGACAAGGTCCCAAGAAAGCTGATTTGGGTAGTCTTGTGGTGGTACAAAGTCCCAAAACACTGGCAGCATTAGTGCAGGCTATGTGTAAGGACCCAAAGACTCAAGTATGAACAGTGTTTGGACTCACAGAGGGGTTCCCAGTGGGAGTGGGTGTGCATCAGGGTTCAACTTTGAGCCAACTGCTGCTCATACTGTGAGAGGGTGTAGATTGTGTAGCCTGTTTTTGAGAATATATACTTTAATGCACTAATCACACTTGAACTTGTTATATCTGTCAGTCTGATTATTTTGTCAGTTACGTCTTCTTTAAAATGAAGCAAATTAGTGCCCACTTGATTCCATGATGTGATACAGGGAATGTTAA
The DNA here is from genome assembly GCF_019279795.1 of Protopterus annectens. Taxonomy (NCBI): domain Eukaryota; kingdom Metazoa; phylum Chordata; order Ceratodontiformes; family Protopteridae; genus Protopterus; species Protopterus annectens. The sequence continues at coordinate 1,812,105,628 of NC_056744.1, forward strand.
CATCCTTTCCCTTGGACTGTTACAATATACTGTAAATGGCACAACCATGCATTTCTTGTTCTATTTGAGTCAATGTTCTTGGCCAGTATATTATATCTGTTGCTCATTCCTTGTACTTTACTATTCCCAGATGATTCAAGTATCCTCTCAAGCAATTGACTGGGCACTGTTATTTTGCCAGCCTTTAATTCTAAACCTTGGATACAACTTATTTCTTCACTGAACAATATATAAGTTTGACTTTATTTCCTTAATGATGATTTCTCATTAAAATAGTCTGTCATCATAATATCTTTCGATATCTGCTTCTCTAAGTCAGTATTAGTACATCTGTGGAATTCTTCATAGGATCATAGGACATTACTAGGCTAATGGCTTTGGGACCTTTACAAGCCTAGCCAAGAGTTTATCCCCAAGAAAGAATCCTCAATCAGCACCTGTTGCCCCTGTCAGTGAGGGACACAGATGGAATCCCTGGGACACATTTGTGGTTGCCCATCCACTCATCAAGGTTGCACTTAAAGAGGGGCAGCAACGCACTTTGATTTGTATGGGGAGTCTTTTCCAGAGACGGGGCAGCTTCTGGGAGACAAACTTGTCTCTCCAGCAGGCTTTGTTAATGTCACATATTAGATTTAAGCCTTTTGATCGGGTACTACATGAGGCATTAGACGTATGGATATGGAGCATCTCTAGTAGAGCAGGGTCTGAGATTGCCTTGTAGGCGAGACACAGATCACCTCTTAGCAATCTGTAAGATACAGAGTAGAGTGATAGTGATTTCAGCCTGTCCACATAGGACAGGTGTTGGAGGCCATGGATGCTCTTTGTGTGGTATTTCTGCGGCCTTTCCAGTTGGTGCAGGTGTTTGGAGAGGTACATACCAAATGGGGCATTATACTCAATTACTGGCCTAATGAGGGAGGAGTACAGAGAGGTAATAACCTTCTTTTTTCTGGATGCAATCCCTTTACTTATGAGATGCACTAATTAAAAGGCTTTTCTGACCTTATACCGCTACATGATGGTCAAATGTGAGATTGTTGTCAACTTGTGTATCCAGGTCTCTCATCACAGGTTGTGTGCTTAGTGGGTTGCGCTAATGTGGTAATCAGTACTGACCATGTTTCTGTCAAATGGTATGATAATACATTTTCTGCATTTAACTTAAGGCCACAACTTTGGCACCAGTCATTTGTTGCTGTGAGACCCTCTTGAAGTCTGTTAACATCATTTTGGGAGTCAATGATAGCACCCAGCTTACAGTCATCCACAAACTTGGTCAGCCACAGGCCTTTTGTTTTTTACTGGACCTCTGAGAAGTAGATTCCAAACAATAGGGGTGCCAGGACAGATCCCTGGTGGACACCACTAGTGACAGGTCTGTGTTAGTGGCACCTATTTTGACCTTGTGGGTCCTATCAGTGAGCCAGTTGGCCACACACTTGATGAGATAGGGATTTACGTCAAGTTGTGTTAGATTTTCGATGATGCCTGAGTGGGGGATTGTGTCAAAGCTTTTGGCCACGTCAAGGTAAGCTCTGTATACTGACTTTCTCTCATCCATTGCCTTGGTGACAGTTTCAAAAAAGTCAACCAGGTTCAACAGGCAAGATCTGCCTTTGACACATCCAAACTGGGTGGGGTCAAGTGGTTGGAGATTGCCTATGTCCTTGTTTATTAGGTACATAATAATAAGCTCCATGGCCGTACAGATCAGACTTGTCAAGCTAATGTGGTGATAGTTTCCAGGGTCAGTAGTGGCACCACCTTTGTGCAAAAGGATGACAATGGCAGTTCTCCATTCTGCTGGAATAAAGCCTGTACTTAGGCTATGGTTGAATAGGGTGCTAAATGGCAAGGCTAGCTCTTGCTGGAGATGTTGCAGAATACAGCCTGTGATACTATCAGGTCCCATGGAAGCTGTATTCTTTGCCTTGGATAGGGCCTTTAACACTTAATCTATGGAGATGTGAGGTGCAGGGCAAGTATTGTGGATGTCGAATGGGCCTTTGGGGGGGGGCAGGGGGTGAAGTTTGTGCTGAACCTATCTGCTAGCAGGTTGGCTAAGTCAACAGGATCAGTGTAACTGGTACCATTAAAAACTAATTCGGAACAAACCTGGACTTTGCCATGGAGGTTTCTGACGTAACTGAAAAAGGTTTTGTGGTTACCTTTCGTTTCGTAGGTAGTTTTGATTCATAATTCACTTTGGAGGTTTTCACTAGTTATCTAATTTGCTTGTTGAGGCTAAGGATGGAGGCTTTCCAGTTGGGAAATTGTGCCTTTTTATCCTTGAACAACAGTTCTTCTTTTTGTTGTAAAGTCTGTTGATAGAGGATGCCCACTATATAGGTTTGTGTTTCCTTGAGGAGCAGGTTTTAGTTATGTTGGGTATGGCTGAGTCCATGCAGTTGTACAGGTGCTTGTATACTGCACTAGCACACTGTTCAGCATATTTGTCTGCAGCCTCTGAAGGGGGCAGTGGTGTGAAGCTACTGATACCCTCCCTTAGAAGGTTTTAGTCAGTTTTTCAGAAGTTTTTTAGCCTTGTTACAGCCGGGGGGGGGGGGGGTGGATGGGATACACACTTTGAATGAGACAGACCGATGGTCTGATCTCACCAGGGAAGAACTTACTATGGGGGTGGTGCAGCATCACCCATGTTGGTGAGAACCAAGTCTAGAATTCTAGCTCCCCTTGTGGGGGATGAGACAAGCTGGTCTAGTGCGTTAGAATTGATGAAGTCAAGGAATCGTTGGGTGGGTGCATTAGAGCAGGAATAGTTCACCCAGTTCATGGTGGGGTAGTTGAAGTCACCAAGGATCAGGGTGTTAGGGGGGTACCTTGATGGACTCAAGTAGGTCCAGGTAGGAGGAATGGGTTTCCTGAGTCATGGATGGGGGTCTATAGCTGGCTATAACTTGGATGGGTGTCTTGTCAATTGTCATTTGCACCTGGAGAAGTTCTAGTGCATCATACTGGCAAACCAGTCTGGGGGTGTGCGTGTCTTTAATGAAAATAGAAACTCCACCACCCTTAGTATTCCTGACCTTATTTTGGGGTCAGAATGTGTGGAATGAAGTATAGCCTGGTAAGGCAGGGGTGCTCTCTGCGGCCTTGAGCCAAGTTTCTGTGACTGCACAGATGTCAGCATCTTCCAGTGCTAAGAGTGCCTCCAGTGAGTGCATTTTCAGGTTAGGGCTCCTAGAGTTAAGCAGCATGACCTTCAATTTGCTTTTTTGACAGATCTTTTATGTTGGAAGATTTGTCTATGGGACATTGCCTAAAAAAGGCACAATGGGGGAGGGAAGAGCTTTGGCAAGAATCCAGAATCCCAGGGGTGACAAGTGGAGTTTTTCTTCTATTTTACATAACTGCTGAATTTGCTACAGGATCACTAGTTTTGTATGATGCTTCTCTGATTGATATCTTCCTGCAGAGGCATAGCTAGGGTGGGGCAAATGGGGACACCATCTGAGTCACAAATGTTCATGTGACACTGTCAGATGCTGATCAGTCTTCAGTGCATTACCGGCATTAAGAAATAAATGCCAGTATTACATTTGCCATCAGAACTGACATGCTTTAGAACTCTGTGTGTGACATAAGCTGTAGCGTCTGCTTGCTAAAAATGAGACTGAAGAGACCACTGAAGAGACCACTGAAGAGACCACTGCTCATGCTCTAAAGGAAACACTACCTGTGAAAGTAAGAGGACAGCACACTACCTGTGAAAGTAAGAGGACAGCACACTACCTGTGAAAGTAAGAGGACAGCACACTACCTGTGAAAGTAAGAGGACAGCCTTTGCAGACAGACATTATATCCCCCTTTCTGGCACTTCATCAAGTGTGTTATTTAACATAAGGACAGGGTTTAAAAACACACATGCTCAAACCAGCCTTGATAGCTACCAGGAAGATGATCTCCTCCTGTTTGGCTCCCACCAGACATGGAAAGGTATGCGCTGTTTGAAAAAAGAGGGTCTTATGGCTGTCAGGCAGCAGAGGCAAAGATTTACAAAAAAAATTGTGTGCAATCTTCAAGTTACTTTGCATACAGCTTCTTGATATGCTTTGTGTAACCTGCTTCCACTTGACTTTCTTTACCACAGACATACATACATATTCATGGAATTTTTAGCATCCACACTGTGTTGCTAACAGTCCCTTTTCTATCTCTGTGTTATCTGTTTTGTGCTTCTGTCAATACTCTTAGCTGATTTTTATCACAGCTCCTATGCCATTCTCCATAGTACCTACTTGCCACACAAATGGCTTATTCATATCATGCAATTTTAAAACTGGTGCATCTATAACTAGTTTACCGAACATTTCAAAACAATTTTCCTGTTTCTAACTTTATTGCAAAACTATGTCTTAATGGCTTTATTACATTTATCTCAGGCACACTATGTAAAAACTTTGCAAAAAAATGTATAATTCCCAGAATTCTCCATAATGCTTGTTTTTTTTTTGCCATTTGCACAACTGCTCTTTTTCAGTATCAAGGTTCATTTAGAATCTCCTGACACTGTTGTGTCTGGAAGATGGCTAAATAACGCACACACTGAGGATGTGTGTCTAGTCTCCGTGGCATCTTTATTCACTATGAACTCTGCAGAGTATATAATTTAATATTCAGTGTTCTGAAACTATGGCATAAACATTTACAGCTATATACTCGGTACATAACAATGACAGCTGTTTATTGTTAGACAGGCTTTGTTTTCCATTTCTGAAAGAGACAGCTGGTCTGTCTTTTTAAACTCGTGTATTATTTGTATAGTGACTGAGATATCAGTGACATATGCAAAAAATATGTTATTCATCTTGATAAATAAGATAAAGATTGGTAACTGAGTGGTCTGATTCAGAGTCACTGCTGACATAACTTTTGATATAAAGGAAGGATTAGCCTTTAATGACACCCTTTCATTGTGAAACACCATGTATGATAGCTTTCACCAAGGAGCTTATAACTCTGAAATTATTGTCCATGATATAACAGTCATTGGAGGAAAAAGTGTTATTCCAGGAGATGTAGTGTATTGCTGTTGGGTTTACTATTTTCAAAGGTCTTAGTGTTAGATTTTTGAACATAAAACCCATGTCTTAATGTAGAGAAATGCACTTTCTTAGAGTCTGTAAGTGCAGTGCACCTTTTAGAAAGGAAATAACTGATGGATTTGCTGCAATATGTAGACAGGCTAGGACAGATACAGAAGCTGCATACACATTCCAGTTTGATAGATGAATGTGTCAATTTTTCATGAATGGTTAACTCAAGCTTCTTCTTTCAACTTTTCCCACTTTTTTAGGCGTCACCACAGCGGAACAATGGTCCACAGAACGATTGGCAGGGGAGTTTTAGTGTCGAGTTGCCAGCCTGGTACCCAACCTTCAACACACACTCACACCTAGGGCCTATCCACCTACAGTATGTCACTGGGAGGAAACTGGAGCACCCAGAGGAAACCCACACGATCGCAGGGAGGCCAAGAATCGAACCAGGGAACCTCTTGCAGTGAGGCTGCAACGCTAACTGCTGCACCACCACAGATGCCCAGGAATACTCTTAGGAAAAGACAGTTTGAAAAGTGTATCTTTTTGCTGCAGTCTAAGATAGGACTTTCCCCTTTTATAATGTCATTTTTTTGTCTACTGGCTTCCATTGAAATGTTTAAAATTTGGGTGGGGAAAGGAGGAATCTTTGTTATGAATTAAAGGTTTGACCTCTAGACTGGCATTTTACACTTTGCCTTGCTGTTGTGTCCTTAAGGACTTGTGCGAGGGCAATGGTCATGAAGGAAGGAAGGATGACCAAGTTGATTAGTGGAGAAAATCATAGCTGTCATGGTCAAGGGGCCAAGTTTAAATGAGGTTTGCCTTGTGTTGCTCCACTTTCAGTAATTCATCTTAATCAGATGGTGAGATGGCACACAATAAGGTTTGAGTCCACAGAGAACAAATAGTGCCTGTATCCAAAGTGTCTGGTAAGGAATGAGAGAACAGAAAGCTTAGATATGATTGCTAAAGTGTGTGACAAACAGGTTCATTTCTGGCAGACCTCACAACTGTATAACTTACTGAAAAAATGTACAGCCTCTGTATTTGAGAGTCAAAGTTATCTTCCTGCTCGGTTAATCTGTCCTCTTGATTCTGTACTGCTGATAGTTGAAAGTTGTGCTTTCTAGCGCATTTACAAATCTGTAGTGTCACTTTACAAAGTTGGAAGATTTTATTCTCTCGTTTCAGTGTATCACATTACAGTTGCCTGCAATGATCTAAAACCGATCTGTTGGAATGTTGTCCTGAAAACTTGTTAAGCCATGTAAAGTGTTTCTATTTTTTCAGGTTGTTGTGTTGAGATCTTTCCTAAGACCAGTAGCCAGAACTGCTGCAGTGTCTAAGCGGGCTCTCCACACAAATTCTGAAGAGCTTCCTACTAAATACTGTATTCTTTTTGGAGGCACTATAGGCATCCCATGGCTAGCTTGCCTACATCTGTTAACCACAGGAGTTCTTTCTTCATGTACCAAGAAAGGCAAGTCAGTGCCTTTAGACTGTCTGCGGACTGATTCCAGACAATTCTGAGATGCCGGTTCTTTTTTCTTTCTTTTTTTATGTGCCTGAAAACTTATAGAATGAAAGATGATATGCACCTTAGATTTTTACAGGAACTGTTTTCTGTCATGGCCAGTTGCCATACTTGAATGTATGTTATCTTGTTAAGAGAAGGCAATGCTTTCATAGGTGCTGAGTATATAACTGCTCCAAAAACTATTACTGATGTTGAGGGGCTCAGGGGTGAGTGTGCAATGTAGTGCCTCCATGGTGGAGTGGTTGTTAAGTGGACTCCCTAAATCTGTTATATAGGTTTGAGATCTGCAGGTCCAAGATGTTCTTTTGTTGGGTAATTAATGCAGGAGGTCAAAGGTTATGCTACTCAATGGTCTCATAGATTGCGCACCTACTACCTACCATGAACTCAAAGTTATTTTCAAACACTCCATTAGACTGAGCATTTCAAAAGTCAGGAGTTGGTATAATGGTTAAGGTATTTACCTCACAGATCCAAGTACAGGGTTTGATCTCAGCTTTGAAAGGAGAAATCAGCTAGACTTAAAATGGTCTGTGTACATCAGTGTACATATCTCATTAAGAAGCCTCCTGTGGACATGTACTAAGTGTATTCATTACTGAGCACGTACAGGGAGAGAGTGCCATTTTGTGTTAAGATGCTGAAGTCTTAATATGTCTGTGTGTAGGCTCTGTATGTTAATCAGTTTTAGTTATTGAAGCTGTTATCCATCCTGATGTGTTTTCATGTAATAAAGTTTCTTAAACAAACTACCCAACCTGCTTGACTTATAAGTGTAGAGAAACAAGAGACAGTCTGCAAGGGCAGCTAGCCTTCTACTTATCTACAAACCTATGAACATGTTCATAGATAAATGGTAGAACAGAAGGTTCTGTTCCCACACCAGGTAGATTGATAACTGACACTGCAGTGCAGCATAAAGTGGTGCTGCACTCCTAAGTGTGCTGTCCTTTGGACGAGATGCTAAACAGAGGTCTCATTACGTGAGTGTACGGTATCCTTTGGACAAGATGTTAAACAGAGGTCTCATTACGTGAGTGTACGGTATCCTTTGGACAAGATGTTAAACAGAGGTCTCATTACGTGAGTGTACGGTATCCTTTGGACAAGATGTTAAACAGAGGTCTCATTACGTGAGTGTACGGTATCCTTTGGACGAGATGTTAAACAGAGGTCTTAGTACATACTATAGATAATGATTAAAATATTTGATAAATGCTCTATATTGTCTAATATATTCTAAATATTTTTTGATAAGTCTGTATCAGGATATCTGTGATATGTCTTAAGCCTGTGTGAACCCCTATTGTTGATTACACTCCACATGTATTATATGTATTATTATGTATCACAATCAATGTATCATGCAATTGGAAATACTTTTGTAAATTTTGGAGCTTTTCTCCCTGGGTCTCAGCTGAAAATGGGCCCCCAGCCCAGTCGGACACTACCCGGTTAACAAACACAATAAGTGTATGGTATCCTTTGGATGAGATGTTAAACAGGGGTCTCATTACTTGAGTGTGTGGTATCCTTCAGATGAGATGTTAAGCAGAGGTCTCATTACGTGAGTGTATGGTATCCTTTGGATGAGATGTTAAGCAGAGGGCTCATTACGTGAGTGTATGGTATCCTTCGGATGAGATGTTAAGCAGAGGGCTCATTACGTGAGTGTATGGTATCCTTCGGATGAGATGTTAAGCAGAGGGCTCATTACTTGAGTGTATGGTACCCTTCAGATGAGATGTTAAACAGAGGGCTCATTACGTGAGTGTATGGTATCCTTCAGATGAGATGTTAAGTAGAGGTCTCATTACGTGAGTGTATGGTATCCTTCGGATGAGATGTTAAGCAGAGGGAGTGTATGGTATCCTTCGGACGAGATGTTAAGCAGAGGGCTCATTACGTGAGTGTATGGTATCCTTCGGATGAGATGTTAAGCAGAGGGCTCATTACTTGAGTGTATGGTATCCTTCGGATGAGATGTTAAGCAGAGGGCTCATTACGTGAGTGTATGGTATCCTTCGGATGAGATGTTAAGCAGAGGGCTCATTACGTGAGTGTATGGTATCCTTCGGATGAGATGTTAAACAGAGGGCTCATTACTTGAGTGGGTGGTAGCACAGGTGGATATAAAAGACCCCACAGCACCTATGTAAAAGAGTAGGGGTTCTTTATTTAAAAAACTTATCAGTTACACAGTATTTATGATATATATATATAGTATTTCTATGACACATTTTGTCACGTTCTACAAATTTAATTTTATTATACTTTGAAAACTCAACTCCATTTTCCACAACCAAAATCTTATCATTTCTAACATTTTTGCCAAATTCCATCCTTCATTAAACATTATTTCTTTCACTCTCTGTTTCCATACAACCTATATAACAGTGAACATTTTTTATCCATTTTATATACATATTCATTCCTCTCAACCTCTTAATGGAAGAACTCTGTACAAAGCCTGACAAAACGTGGAGTCAAAGGCCTAAAATAGGGACAGATTTTAAATATTGCTCTTATAAACTTAGGAAGTTGCTACAGTAACAGGGTTTGTGTTAACATATATTTTCTTTTTTTTTTACTTTAAATTTTTTTTAATTTTGTAAATCTTTTAAACATACATGAAAAGCAGAATAGTAAAATATTTTTTATTACATATGTGAAATAGAATTCATGATATTATTTACAATATAATATTTAACCATAATATGTAAAAACAAATTTATAATACAATAATTGTGCTATACAGCTAATCTACTACGTTTTGCACTCCTATAAAGCTTTTTTTACTGTTTCACTGCATTTGTGTACTGTTTCATACTGTTTTAACTTTATTTTTCATTACTAGATAGTGGTTCATTATGGTAATTGCATTTTTACTAAATTACTTAACTGTAAATTGCTTTTCATACTGAGAGTTGTATTTTCTGTTTGTGAGTAGCTAGTAGCTGTAGTATAGTGGATGGGCAACCATAAATTTGTCCCAAGGGTTCCACCTGTTTCCCTCATTGACAGGGGCAACAGGTGCTGATCGAGGATTCTTTTTTGGGGAGAAACTCTTGGCTAGGCTTGTAAGGGTCCCAGAGCCATTAGCCTAGTAATCTCCTATGATCCTATGAAGAATTCCACAGACGTACTAACACTGACTCAGAAAAGCAGTTATTGAAAGATATTATGATAACAGACTATTCATTTTAATGAGAACTCATCATTAAGGAAATAAAGTCAAGCTTATATACTGTTCAGTGAAGAAATAAGTTGTATCCAAGGTTTAGAATTAAGGGCTGACAAAATACCAACACCCAATCAATTGCTTGAGAGGATACTTGAAACATCTGGAAATAGTAAAGTTCAAGGAATGAGCAACAGATATAGTATAATAGCGAAGAACATTGACTCAAATAGAACAAGAAATGCATGGTTGTGCCATTTACAGTATATTGTAACAGTCCAAGGGAAAGGATGTTAACATTCCCTGTATCACATCATGGAATCAAGTGGGCACTAATTTGCTTCATTTTAAAGAAGACGTAACTGACAAAATAATCAGACTGACAGATATAACAAGTTCAAGTGTGATTAGTGCATTAAAGTCTATATTCTCAAAAACAGGCTACACGATCTACGCCCTCTCACAGTATGAGCAGCAGTTGGCTCAAAGTTGAACCCTGATGCACACCCACTCCCACTGGGAACCCCTCTGTGAGTCCAAACACTGTTCATACTTGAGTCTTTGAGTACTTACACATAGCCTGCACAAATGCTGCCAGTGTTTTGGGACTTTGAACCACCACAGGAATACCCAAATCAGCTTTCTTGGGACCTTGTCATATGCTTTCTCCAGGTCTAGGGATATCCAGCTGAACTCCTTCCTCATCTCTAGCTTCCTCTCAACTATCCGTCTGACTACAAACATCTGGTTGGTTGTGCTGCATCCTCATCTGAATCCAAACTGCTCACCTCCCATCTAACTTTCTACTACTATACACACAGAGCCGAGGGGAGGAGGGGCACTGACTACAACTCTGATCTGTGATATATAACAATAGGTATCTGGGTTTTTTTTTTTTTTTTGCTAGTTTCACTGTGTGAAAGGTATTAACTGGAAATTTTCTCCATTTGCTAAGCATCTGGTTGTTTGTTCTGATTTCCTGCCAAGGAGTGTATCACTCAAGTCCCCTGTTTAAAAACCCGCCTGGCTTTGCATGATTATGCACATAGCGCAGCATCGGACAGCGCCGCCTAAACAGGTTTAAACTATCACCGGCTCCACAGAGTCTGCTCTTCCCTTGAAACTGATCTGTATCTCAAAGAAAGCACTCTATTTTCACTTTATAGCCTTCACTTGCACTTAGAAGAAATTTTAAAGCAATAAAACCTCTCTTATACTCTTCTAAATACTTAACTGATCCTCCTAGATCAGACAAAAGTAGAAATCATAAATATCCTGACATGTCCAAAGGTCATTTTCATGTGTACTCTCCAGTCCAGCTAGTGAATATGGGAATCATAAGGCAATGTTACAACTGCCTTATGTACACAGACAACCCTCTCCTTCTCCCAACAAACTCAAATATATGTGAGAGATGCAACTATATTGCCAAACTGGAGGCTGAGCTCTCTCGACCCATGACTGACACAGTCAATTAGGAGAAGAAGGTAACTACACACACCACAAATCCAGTCTCACATAGACCTATAGCAACAACAAACCAAACACATAAACACACAAAAACATACTCGGAGGCTCTAAATAAAAATATGCCTAAGCAGCAGAGACCTCCAAAGCAGACACCCAAACAACTGCTACCCCACAACAATACCCACGCATCATATATTCCACAAAGTCAGTGTGCCACACAGTCACAGCCCTTAAGGCTAAACAACACACCAAATACACTTGTAATAGGTGACTCTATAGTCAGACACACTGACGTCCCACTCACCAGGCTGAACAAGGAGAAGGTCACTGTAAGCTGTCTGTTGGGTGCCAGGATCTGCCACATAACACACGCACTCAGGTCATTCCAAAGCAAGTACAAATATGACTCCGTCATTGTTCATGCTGGTGTGAATGACCTGAGATGTACCTACCTGGACTACATGAAAAGAGACATAGAGGAACTCTCTAAGCATGTAGCCCAGGCTGGTATGACCCTGACCTTGAGTAGCATCTTGCCCTCACCAAGAATGATGCCGCAGTATAAAGACAAAATGACAAGTTTTGACAATTGGCTAAAATTCTGGTGTCATTCTAAGGGGAGCCAGTGTCTGTCAGCCTGGGATGACATGCTCGACAAGCCACGTTGTTTCGCTAGAGATGGCTTGCACCTGTCACCCCTGGGCTTTTGAATACTGGCTAAGGCTCTTGCCACCCCCATAGTGCCTTTTTTAGGCAAAGCTCAAAAGACAAACCCACCTCCATAGACAATACAAGTAAAAAGAAACTAAGGGTAATGCTGCTCAATGCCAGAAGTCTAAACATCAAAATGCACGCACTTGAGACTCTCCTCAGTATGGAGAACATCGATGTCTGTGCAGTAACAGAAACCTGCTTCAAGGCTCTAGAAAGCACCCCAGCACTACCAGGTTATACTTCATACCATGCTTTTCAGCCACAAAACTTGGACTGAACCACAAAAGGAGGGGGAGTATCCATATACATCAAAAATACCCACACCTCCAGGTTAGTAGCACTGCACGAAGAAACGGAAACCATCCATGTGCAATTAACAGTGGGAAAAACTGCCTTTCAGTTTATAGCCTGCTACAGACCACCCTCCCAAACTCAGGAACCCCACTCGGCCTTCCTGAGAACACTGGAAAACATGAAGGTCTCTCCAAACACCATTATATTGGGTGACTTCAACTACCCAAACATTGACTGGGTAAACTACTCAAGCCCATACACCCTCGCCCAGTGGTTCCTAGAATTTATAAACTCAAATGCTATGGAACAACTGGTCATCACAAACATAGGGACTCTATGTTCCACACCAGAAGTATACCCCTCACTGGTAAGGTCAGACCACAAATTAATCTCACTGGACATCCATATCCCGTCCCCACCCCCAGCCAAAATAACCATGGTGAAGAACTTCTCAAAAGCAAACTTCACACTTCTCAAAACCGATGTGGTATCCTTCAAAGCCCCTGGGTCAGTGGAAAACACGGCTCAAACTGCAGAATCCTTCACAAACGCATTCTATGGACACTTTCAGGAATGTATGGATTGTGCTATCCCAAATAAAACCAAGACTCACTCCTCCAAAGGCAGGAGACCTGTCTGGTGGACCCTGGCCATAAATAAGCTATACAACAAAAGGAGGAAGCTATTACAAAATAGAGCAAAATCCCAAAAAGGGACGTTATCGCTGATCAGTACTAGCAAGAAGCTATGGTCCCTCATAAAATCATCTAAGGCCAGCTTCGAAAAAAAATTGCACAAGATACTAAGAACAATCACAAGGCCTTCTTTAGTTATCTCAGGAACCTGGGCGGCAACTCCCAGATATGCTCCGAGTTAGTGCAAAATGACAAAAAATACACTGAGCCCACAGACATTGCCAACATCCTGGCAGACAGGTTCAGTGCAAATTTCTCCCCCCATCCCCCCCAAAAGAACAAATCTCCATCCCAACAGAGTGTAGCCTCCCAGACATCACAGATGAACAGGTAAGAGCCGCCCTCTCTAAAGCAAAAAACACAGCATCAGTGGGACCGGACGGTGTCCCGAGCTGCGTCTTACACGAGCTACAAGATGAACTTAACCCTCACATTAAGTAACTGTTCAAGCTCAGCCTTACCATAGGATATGTACCCAAGGAATGGCGTACAGCAACAGTGGTCCCACTCCACAAGGGAGGTGCCACAATAGACCCCGGAAACTATCGTCCTACAGGCCTGACTAGCCTGGTCTGCAAAGCTATGGAGAGTATCATCATGGAACTCATAAACAATGACATCAGAAGCCTACAGACACTGGATTCTACCCAGTTTGGCTTTGTTAAGGGCAGATCTTGCCTCTTGAACCTGGTCGACTTCTTCGAGACAGTTACCAGGGCCATAGACGAAGGGAAAGTAGTCCACACAGCCTACCTGGACCTCGCAAAAGCCTTCGACACAATACCCCACTCAAGAATCATAAATAAGCTCACTAGCTTGAATATCAACCCCTATGTCACGAGATGGGTTGCGTACTGACTCAGGGATAGAACCCGCATGGTCAGAACTGCAGGTGTCTTGCAGACTCTAAACCAGTCACAAAGTGGTGTCCACAAGGCTCAGTCCTGGGACCTCTCTTGATTGGTATCTATTTCTCTGAGGTACAGGCAAACACAGGAGGATTATGGCTGACCAAGTTCACAGATGACTGCAAACTGGGTGCCATAATAGACTCTCTGGCAGACACAAGCATCCTCCAAAAGGGTCTCACAGAGACAGACAACTGGTGCCAAAACCATGGCCTGAAGCTAAATGCTAAAAAATGCATAGTCATACCCTTTGGGAAAAACAGAGTGCTCACAGACTACTGCATAAGAGGTACTCCATTAAGTATGGAGGAGGTAATTAGGGATTTGGGGACCCAAGTAGATAGTAATCTCTCCTTTGACAATCACATTGCCAAAGTGGTTAGAAAGACCTTCTATATAGCCCACCTCATCACGAAAGGTTTCACATCTAGATCAAGAGAGGTCATTGTGCCACTCTACTCATCACTCATCAGGCCCATAATTGAATACAATGCCCCATTTGGGATTTATCCGACACCTGCAGCAACTGGAAAGACCCCAAAAGTACCTCACCAAAAGGATCAATGGACTCAAACAGATGCCCTATGCAGCTAGGCTAAAGAAATTCCAGCTCTACTCAGTTGCTTACCACCTACTCAGAGGCGATCTGTGCCTGACATATAAAGCCATGTCCAACCCAGAATTAATGGACATGCTCCACCTCAAGAAATCCAAATCCCTTAGAGCTACATGCTCCAGAGACTTAAACCTAAGCACAGAAATAAATAGGACATGCTGGAGAGACAGATTCATATCCCAGAGACTCCCTTCACCCTGGAACAAAATCCCAGTCCAGGTTAGGCAGAGCCCCTCACTGACCCTCTTCAAGAGAAATCTTGATGAGTGGATGGGAGATCGTAAGTATACCCCCGGGATCTCTTCTGTGTCCCTGCTAGACAGAGGCACAATAAACTAACCGTTAAAGGGCTATATTCTGTGACCTACTATTCAAAGGCACAGTCTACAAATCTAAAAAGGTGGCGATAGCCATACACACTCTGGCTAGGCTTATAAATGCCCTAGGGCAGATAGCCTAGTATCAACCTATGAATATATATAATGGATTTGTTTGCAGTTAAAAACATTCTCTAGAGTCTCCTTGCTCCTTTATCTGTTTAAAACTTTCATTTAGTGGCTCATTGCTGTTTCCCTGCTGTGATAAACATTTATGTAGTGTTTTCTGCCTAAAATAGTGTAGCCTGTAGCTGTATTATTTATTTATTTATTTATTTGCAGTTGGTTTACCAGGATAGTCCATTGGGCCAAAAGAACCCGTTTTCAATGGAGTCCTGGGGAGAAAAGCTCCAATATAGACAAAATTTAGGTACATACATTAACTACAATATAATTATACAGAGTAGAGATAAACATTATTACATTTAGGCTTGAATTTGAGAAAACATTCGAAGATGGGGAGAATAACTGTGATATAGACAGAATTAAGTAGATGCTATAACTACAAGATAATTATACACAGTAGAGGTAAAACATTAATACATTTAGGCATAAATTTGAGAAACATTCAGAAATAAGAACAGTATTGAGATATGCAATCAGGAGTTATTGAAGAAGAAGCTCAGAGGGTCTTTGTTAAATAACTATAGTGTGGAAACATAAGCTTTAGTAGGATGAGTGTGAGGGAGATGGAATGTTACAGATCTATGAGGGAGCAAGAACAATCCCATTGGGATATTAGATATGTATGAAGTGATTTTTGAACATGTATTTGTTAGTAATAGAATGGATGGAGGAAGTGAGTTCCATAGTCGGGCAAGGTTAAAAGATAGTAAGTGTTTGCCTGGGGATGACATGGTTTGTGTACTATTAGTAGATTTTGGTTGTTAGACCTTAAGACTCAGTTTGGTAGGTGCATTCTGAAGGCAGAAGACAGTGAGGGACAAAGAGACTGGAAATGAGCTTATGAAAGTCAACTGAATATATGGGTTTGGTAATTCAAGCCAGTTTAATTTTGAAGGAAGAACAATGGTGGGTTGAGGACCTGTGGCTGTTAGCAAATTTGGCTATTTTTATTTGTTATAGCAGGTTTTTTTTTGAAGAGGAAGAAGTCAGAGATTTAGCCAGTAATGGAGAAGGAGAGAAGAGAGGAAAAGAAAGAGGAAGTGGAGAATTTGTAAGGTATTGGTTCTGCGGTAGAGCATGCCTAGTTTTGATGGGTTTTATATTTAGTAGTAGATGGGAATTGTAAGTAAGTCTATTGTCAATTTGTACTCCTAATAGCTTAGTTTCAGAGACTAGATCTAGGGTGTGTTATTTAGGCTGGTAATTGTGAAGGAGTTGGTATTAGGTAGCTTTGGAAGGTGAAAACCATAAGTTTTGTTTGGCATTGAGTGCTAAGTGGTTTATTTTCATCCAGTGTTCAGTTATTGTAAAGGCTTGCTGAGTAAGTTTTTGGAGCAGTGAGGCAGAGCAGATAATTGTAGAGTCATCTGCATATTGAATGATGTTTGCAAAAGGGATAGATTGATGAAAGTCATTGACAAATATATTGAAGAGGAGGGGCCCAGAATAGATCCTTGGGTACTAATAAATGAGGAAGTAGCCCTCTTCCATGTGACTGCTTGGTGGCTATTTAAAAGATAGCACGAAAACCAATTTATGGAAGAGGAGAGAGGTTGAGTTTTGATAGTTTAGTTAAAAGCAGGTTGTGTGAGATGGTGTCAAAGGCCTTGGATAGGTCAAGAAGTAGGGTAGAGACA